>NC_044559.1:47882346-48114846 GCF_007565055.1 Rhinopithecus roxellana
AAAATGCAGCAAGACAACCCTAATAAAAAGCACCTAAAGCCCCTACCCACCAATCAATAGGCAATGTCCAGGATGATTGTAAACCCGCAGTATTCAGCCTATAAGGAACCAGGGGAGGGACCTGCGCACTAGGGGATAAAGTGCTTGTTACAACTGTGCTGGGTGTGCCTGCCTATCAGACACCCACTCTTGCAAGACTGTCATAAAAAGTCTCACTTTTACTGTTCTCTGGGTGTCTGAGTCCATTCTTTGGGTTTGGTTGGGTAAGTTTATTTCTCACAATGGCAATATGCTGATTAGGCCTAGAGAACATGAAGTAGCAACCACTCTGGACTTATAGGTAAGACATTCATATGTCAGAGAATGGGAAATAAATCAAGCAAAATTTAGGCACCTCCTACCTCAGTGAAATTTCTACGGGTCCAGTGGTATGGGGCATGTCAAGATATCCCTTCTAAAGTGGAGGATAAGTTGTTGTATCTGGCCCTTCCTACAATTAAAAAAGTGCTTAGTGAAACTATTTGGATTTTGTAAGCAACACATTTCTCCTTTGGGTGTGTTACTCCAGCCCATCTACCAAGTGACCTGAAAAGCTGCTAGTTTTGAGTGGGTCAGAACGGGAGAAGGCTCTGCAATAGATCCAGGCTGCTGTGCAAGCTGCTCTGCCACTTGGGCCATGTGACCCAGCAGATCCAATAGTGCTTGAGGTATCAGTGGCAGATAGGGATGCTGTTTGGAGCCTTTGGCAGGCACCTATGGGTAAATCACAGTGAAGGCTCTTAGGATTTTGGAGAAAGGCCCTGCGACTATCTTCGGGTACCTACTATCCTTTTGAGAGACAGCTCTTGGCCTGCTGCTATATCTTACTAGAAATGAAACACTTGATTATGGGCCACCAAGTTACCATGCAACCTGAACTACTCATCGTGAACTGGGTGTGATCTGACCCACCAAACCATAAAGTTGGGCCTGCACAGCAGCACATTATGATCAAATGGAAGCAGTGTAGATATGTGATTGGGCCAGAAAAGGTCCTGGAGGCACAAGTAAGTTACATGAAGAAATGTCCTATATACCTATGGTTCCTACTCCTGCTGTGCTGCCTTCTGTCTCTCAGGCTGTACCCCATGATCATTTGACAGAGGAAGAGAAGACCAGGGCCTGGTTTATAGATGGTTCTGCATGATATGTAGGCACCACCAGGAAGTGGACAGCTGCAGCACTATAGCCCCTTTCTGGGACGTCCCTGAATGACAGTGGTGAAGGAAAATCTTCTCAATGGGAAAAACACTGGTCAAGGCACCTGGTTGTGCACTTTGCTTGGAAGGAGAAATGGCCAGATGTACAATTATGTACTAATTCATGGGCTATAGCCAGTGGTTTGGCCAGACGGTCAGGGACTTGGAAGGAACATGATTAGAAAATTGGTGACAAAGAAATTTGAGGAAGAGGTATGTGGATAGGCTGCTCTGAGCTGGTAAAGGAAGTGATATTTGTGTTCCATATCAATGCCTACCAAAGGGTGACCTCAGCAGAGGAGGACTTTAATAATTAGGGGTAGAAAATGACCTGTTCTGTGAAAATGCTTGTCAGCCTGTTTCCCCAGCCACTCCTGTCATAGACTCATGATCTAAGTGGTCATGGTGGCAGAGATGGAGGCTATTCATGGACTCAAGAACGTGGACTTCTACTTACCAATGCCAACCTGGCTATAACCACCACTAAGTGACCAGTCTGCCTGCTGCAGAGATCAACATGGAGTCCCCAGTATGGCACCGTTCCTTGGGGTGATCTGCCAGCCACCTGGTGGCAGGTCGATTACATTGGAGCACCTTCATTGTGAAAGGGGCAGTGTTTTGTCCTTACTGGAATAGACACTTTGGATATGGATATGCTTCTGCCACAGCTACTATCTGTGGACTCACAGATCGCCTTATCAACCATGGTATTCTGGACAGCATTGCTTCTGACCAAGGAATTCACACAAAGCCAAAGAAGTGCAGCAGTGGGCTCATGCTCGTGGAATTCACTAATCTTACCATGTTCTTCATTACCCTGAAGCAGCCAGTTGGGTAGAATGATGAAATGGCCTTTTGAAGTCATAGTTACAGCACCAGCTAGGTGACAATACCTTGCAGGGCTGAGGCAAGGTTCTTCAGAAGGTTGTATATGCTCTAAATCAGTGTCCAACATATGATGCTCTTTCTCCTATAGCCAGTATTCACAGGTCCAGGAATCAAGGGGCAGGAATGGAAATGACACTACTCAGCATTACTCCTAGTGACCCACTAGCAAAATTTTTCTTCCCATTCCCATGACTGTTAGCTCTGCTGGCCTAGAGGTCTTAGTTCCAGAGTGAGGAGTGCTTCCGCCAGGAGACACAACAGTGATTTCACTCAACCAGAAGATAAGGCTGCCACTTGGCAACTTGGGGTTTCTCATGTCTCTGAGTCAACAGGCTAAGCAGGGAGTTACGGTATTGGCCGGGGTGACTGATCCAGACTACCGATGGGAAATTGGACTACTACTCCGTAGTGGAGGCAAGGAAGATTCTTCGGGAATACAGAAGATCCCCTGGGGTGCCTCGTAGTACTGCCATACCCTGTGATTAAGGTAATAGGAAGTTACAACAAACCAATCCAGGCAGGACAAATAATAGCCCAGGCTCTTCAGGAATGAAGGTTTGGGTAACTCCACCAGGTAAAGAACCATGACTATCATATGATACAGAGAATAAACACATGTATACATACATACATATATACATACACGCATAAAATCATGACCCGTGAGGTGCTTACCAAAGGCAAAGGGAATACAGAATGGGTAGTAGAAGATAGCAGTTTATCAATACCAGCTATGCCCATGTAACCAGTTACAGAAACAGACTGTTACGAGTATTTCCTCCCTATTTTGTTAAGAATATATCCATGTGTACAGATGCATATAGTAAGCAAAGATCTTTGTTTTCATTCCTGTCTTATTCTTTTCTCATGTAACAAGATTTTCTGAACTTGTATTAGTACTCAAGTGTTGTTAATTTTGTATCATAGTATTTAAGTTATTGGATATAAGGAGAACAGTAAACATCACGCAAGGACTTTTTCTGAAGAAGGAATTATATCCATCCATTTCACACTACTATAATAAAAAACTACCTGAGACTGGGTAATATATGAAGAAAAGAGGTTTAATTGACTAACAGTTCCACAGGCTTAACAGGAAGCATGACTGGGAAGCCTCAGGAAACTTACAGTCCTGGAGGAAGACGAAGGGGAAGCAAGAACCTTCTTCACATGGTGGCGGGAAAGAGAGAGAGAAGGGGGAAGTGTCACACACATTTGAAACGTCAGATCTCATGAGAACTCATTCACTATCATGAGAACAGCAAGGGGGAAATCCACCCCATGCTCCAGTTACCTCCCACCAAGCCGCTCCTCCAATTTGACATGAGATTTGGGCAGGACACAAATCCAAACCATATCAGGGATTAACATGTTTTTGGTTGTATGCAGGACAGTTGCATCGTGTCAGGTGAAACTATTACCTTGTTATTATCTTATTTGGAAATTAAATATGGTTTCAGGAGGTACATATATATAGATGCCAAGTTGACAAGGGGTGGGCTTGTGATGGTTAATTTTAGGTGTCAACTATATTAAAGAGTATCTAAAAACCTGGTAAAGCATTATTTTGGGATGTGTCTGAGGGTATCTCCAGAGGAGATTAGCATTTGAGTCCGAGTGGACTAGATGAGAAGCCACACTGCCAGCATCCCAGGGACTCCACCTTGCAAACAGCCTCTCAAGGGACTTCTCTGAGGCCTCCACAATTGTGTGAACCAATCTCCCTAATAAAGCCCCTCTCATATGTCTATGTATTCATCCTATTGATTTTTGTTTCTCTGGACAATCCTGACTAATACAGACATCTTGGTTGCTTCCAAGTTTGGGCAATTAAGAATAAAGCTGCTATATATACACACATGTGGGTTTTTGTGTGGACATAAGTTTTCACCTCATTTGGGCAAATGCCAAGGAGTGCAATTGCTGGATCATATGTTTAGTGTGTTTAGTTTTGTAAGAAACCACTAAACTATCTTCCAAAGCAGCTGTGCCATTTTGCATTTGCAGCTATAAATGAGAGTTCCTGTTGCTCCAAATCCTCACCAGCATTTGGTGTTGTCAGTGTTCTGGATTTTGGCTATTACAATAGGTGGATAGTGGCGTCATATTGTTGCTTTAATTTGCAATTCCCTAATGACAGATGATGATGAGCATCTTTATATATGCTTATTTTCCATCCATATGTTTTCTTCGTTGAGGTGTCTGCTCTGGTGTTTGCCTGTTTTTTTAATGGGATTGTTTATTTTCTTATTGTTGAGTTTTAAGAGTTTTTTTGTACCTAATTGATAAAAACCCTTTATCAAATACCTTCTTTGCAAATGTTTTCTCTCCAGTCTGTGGCTTGTCTTCTCATTACCTTGTCAGTGTCTTCTGCAGAGCAGGAAGTTTTTAATTTTTATGAGATTCAATGTATCAACTCTTTCTTTTATGGGTCATGTTTTTGGTATTGTATCTAAAAAGTCATCCCCTTACCCAACATCATCTAGATTTTTTCTGTTATTTTCTACAGTTTTATAATTTTGCATTTTACATTTAGGTCTATGATCTATTTTGAGTTACTTTTTGTGAAGGTTATAAAACCTGTGTGTAGATTCATTTTTTGCATATGGATTTACAGTTGTCCCAGCACCATATGTTGAAAAGACCATCAATTTTTCTGTCTTTGTATTGCCTTCATTCCTTTGTTAAACATAGTTGACCATATTCATGTGGATCTATTTCTCTTTCATTTTGTTGGATTTTTTCCTTCAGATTTGTGACATAGAGAATCATGTAATCTGTGAACAAAAATATTTGTATTTTTACTTCTTAATCTGTATACCTTTTATTTTCTTGTCTCATTGCAATAGCTGTGACTTCCCATATGATATCAGAAAAGCTCTCCATTCTGTTCCAATGATGTATTTGTTGATTATTTTACTGAAGCTTTATAGTTAAGTCTGGGGGTCAGGTAGTGTCAGTCCTCCAACTTTGTTCTTCTCCTTCAATACTGCGTTGGCTATTGTGAGTCTTTTGCCTCTCCATGTAAACTTTCGTTATCAGTTTGTTGACATCCACAAAATAACTTGGTGGAGATTTGGACTGGGATGGCATTGAATCTGTAGATCAAGTGAAAGAACTGACATCTTGACAATTTTTAATTTGTTTATTCATGAACATGGAATGTCTCTCCATTTAGTTGTTATTTGATTTCTTTTATCAGAGTTTTAATATAGATCTTATACATATTTTGTTAGATTTATGCCTAGGTATTTCATATTTGGGGGTAGTAATATAAATAGGGTTGTGTTTTTAATTTTAAATTCCACTTGTTCATTTCTGCATACAGAAAAGTGACTGACTTTTTTGTATTAACTTTATGCCCTGAAACCTTACTATAATTACCTACTAGTTCCAGGAGGTGTTTTTTTATTATTCTTCTTTCAGATTTGTTACACAGATAATCATGTAATCTGTGAAAAAAGAATTTGCATTTTTTACTTCTTAATCTGTATAGCTTTTATTTTATTTTCTTGTCTCTTTGCAATAGCCATGACCTCCCATATGATATCAGAAAGGAGTGTCAAGAGAGGGCATCCTTGCCTTGTTCCTGATCTTAGTGGGAAAATGTCTAGTTTCTTACCATTAACGTATGACATTAGCTATAGGTTTTTAATAGCTGTCCTTTATGGACACCATGAGTCGGCTTTGAATTTTGTCACATGCTTTTTTTTTGCATCTGTTGATATAATCATGTGATTTTTCTTCTTTAGCCTGTTGATGTGATGGATTACATTAATTCATATTCAAATTTGAATCAACCTTTTATACATGGGATAAGTCCCACTTGATTATGGTGAATAATTATTTTTATACATTTTGGATTTGATTTGCTAATATTTTGTTGAAGATTTTGCAGCTATGTTCATGAGAGATATTGGTCAATAGTGTTGTTTTTTTTTTCTTGGAATGCCTTTGGTTTTGGTATTAGGGTAATGTGGGCCTCATAAAATGAGTGTTCCCTATGCTTCTGTCTTTTGGAAGAGATCATAGAAATTGGTTTAATTTCTTTCTTAAATATTTGGCAGGATTCACCAGTGACCCATCTGTGCCTGGTCCTTTCTGTTTTAGAAGTTTACTAATTATTGATTTATTTTCTTCAATAGATATAATTCTATTCAAATTGCTTTTTTTTTCTGAGACGGAGTTTCACTCTTGTTGCCCAGGCTGGAGTGCAATGGCTGCAGTGGCAGGATCTCAGCTCACTGCAACCTCCGTCTCCTGGGTTCAAGAGATTCTCCCACCTCAGCCTCCCAACTAGCTGGAATTACAGGCATGCGCCACTACACCTGGCTAATTTTGTATTTTTAGTAGAGATGGGGTTTCTCCATGTTGGTCAGGCTGGTCTTGAACGCCCGACCTCAGGTGATCCGCCCGCCTCAGCCTCCCAAAGTGCTGGGATTATAGGCGTGAGCCACCGCGCCTGGCTGAAATTGCCTATTGTTTTTTTAAAACAGAAATCCAGGTTAACGACAAGTTGGGGCTTGAGGGGAGTGGAGAAAAACTGCAAGAGTTTCCTAAAAGCTTACCCAGTTCATGCATTCACTCATTCATTCATTTGTACATTCATTCATTTGGTAATTCACTCAATAGCCACCTACTGAACCCGTTTACCAGAAATAAGTCCTGCCTCAAGATGATAGCATATGCCTTTCTTATGCCTTCCTGGGCATTTTCTTGAATTACTTTTATTTTTGTTTTTAATGTGTAAATACATGTACCTAATAATTCAAACTCATTACTTTATGTTTGTAATAATTGTTGAAATAAGTTTGACAGAAGGTAACCTTTCTGAATTTGCAAAGAAAATGATTGCCAGGCAAATTTAAAGCAGAAGTCCATTGTGAGGAAGATCCTGTGTCCAAAGCCACACACTTTTCAACCAGCTTTAAGCACTTTGTCCATAGTGTTGAGGGCACAACTATGGAGTCAGACCTTCCCCAGTATGATCCTGGGTCAGCTACTTCCCAGCAGGGTGACTTAGGATTGTCTCCTTGTGTCTTTAATTCTCCTTTCCTTGACTGTAAAGTGCAAATAATAAGACCCACCTTGCAGGCTGCTTGTGAGGGTCCATGAGATGTTATGAAGCTTCTATCACAGTGCTTGGCAGGGTACCAATGGGAACTCTTACCTTTATTATCATTTCATTCAAAGGGAGATTTACTGATACTCTCTGTAGTGCTGTAGGAGATGTGATGATATCAAAGCTAATGCCTGTCCTCGTGGAGAATGTAATTCTTTGGGAAAGCTAGGACAGTTGCAGATTATTACTGTGTAAGATGGGAAGTAATAAAAGACCAGGGAAAATAAGTGAATGGTAGACACAGGTCAGAAAGGAGACCGATCCTTCCAGCTTGGGCATGTTTGCTGGCATGCAGTGCCCCAGGGACTCGAGATCCTGTTGCTGAATGATCAGATGGTGGCATCTGGGGTGGCCACTGAAGGATGAGGCTAGCTGTGTGTGTGACAGCAGACCTGACTCCCTACTGCCTGTGCTGTGCTTTCATACTGCAGACACCCAGCAAGTGAGCGCTGAGTTAGGTTCCAGAGAGAGAGAGTTCAAGAAAATGCATAGCAGCAGAAAAACCCCTCTATTGTTAATAGCAAAGATTTCTTATTTGTTCATTTGAAAGATGCTTTGTCAACTTCTTCTGGCCTTGGGCCCTTTGATCACTTCTGTGTCCTGTGCACGTAAGTCTGGTGAATTCTTTCTTGCTCCTCAGCACTCAGCTCTGGCAGCTGTGCCTCCCCGGAGTCCAGTCTGACCGTTCCCTGCAGCTTTACCTGGTCCTCTGCAAGCCTGAGCATTTGGTTTGTTCCATCTTTCAACAGTCCCAGGAGTTGGTCTGAGTCATCTTGGAGCTCCTAGCTCAATAAATGTGTAAACTTGCCATAGCCCGGATCTTGCTCTGATTTGTGAGCATTTAGCCATTAATCCAAATATGTGAGGCTTTTAAAAAAAATACAGAAACAAGTAGCTCCCACTCACCCTTCCTCTCTGCTGTTAGTGTACATTCAGACGATGCCAAGGAATGGGCTTCTCCAGGCAGAGCCGGGCTTTGCGAGGGGTCTTTCTCAGCCACACGTGTCCAGCATGTATGTGGCCTTCTCCTGGGGCATAGAAGTACTTATTTCAGCCGACACAAATGAAACGATTAACATTCAGCAAAATATCCCAGCTGCAGTCTAATTATTTCCTATGGTTGTTGGTGACAGCGTCCCCTTTTTGGAGTGGGGTTGGCTGGAGGCAGGATGAGAACAGTGTGGGCTTGTTGGGGAGGTGTTGTAAGGCACCCAGCACGGAGAATTGAAAAGGCCTCTTTAGAAGCTTCTCTGTGGGGCAGGGTGGGGGTGGGAGAGGCTATGGTAAAGACCCACAGTGGCCTGGGCTCTTCTCCCCAGCAAGATGCAACAGGACAGGGAAGGAGGGCCCCCAGGAGGCTCCTGGGGTGGCCTGGAACTTGAGAATGAACTGATGCTGGCAGGCACAGCCTTCTGCACTTCTTCACAAGGGTGAGCCCCGCCTTAGACTGCTCGGTGACACCTGTGCATAAGCGCTCCACCACCAGCGAGAGAAAGCGGGCTGCTGGGACTGGCTGTCCTTTACTGTGTGACTGTCTCCAGTGTCTTGTCTGTCCCTTCCTACCTGTCACTGCACTTATTTGTACCTTGGCATATTTGTTCCTGTCTCCCCCGCAAGACCACAGGCAGCACTGAGAACCCAGGCTGTCTTGCTCATGCTCTGCCACCAGGACTAGCCAGGTTGGGCACCCCAGGGATGCCCGTGGAGTGAATGAATGAGTGAATGGATGAGTGAGTGAAAGAAGATATGAAATTGCTTCTACAGGATGCCCGGCCTGCAGTCACCACTCAGGAGATGCAGCTCCAGGGTAGGAGAGAGACTCCATTTTTCTCTGGGTATTACTGGGCTGTTTTAATTTCATTAAACAATGGAAATTTATTACCTGTTTTCTTAAGCTCTAAATAACAAAGGGAAGCACAGTAAGTGTTCTTTTCTTCCTCTTTGCCAGGGCCCAGAGGTAGAGGGAGGAGCAGCCCGTGGTGATGGGTGCCCATGGGGGGTGAGGAAGAGGCTGCAGAGGTCCCTGCTGCCTGGACACGTGGCTGTAGGCCCTAATGGAGAGGCAGCCCCAGGTACCACTCCCTGAACCTGCAGGAAGGCTAGCACAGACAGCACACGAGTGCAGCACATGCCAGGCCACAGGGCTCCTTTCTTTGAACTCTCAAGACCCCATGAGGCAGGCCAGATGACTGAGGCTCAAAGGGCAAAGTCACTTGTTCTGGTGGCTCGGCTGCAGGACAGCGACTGTAGGGCCAGTGCTCTATGCACCTGCAGCTGCTCTGCTGGACACAGACCTCCCCGGGGAAGCAGAGACCACCCTGCATCTGAACGGGGAGGGGTTGATGGAGTGTGCCCTGGTGACACAGGCTCTGCAGGGCGGGATCAGGCCTCCCGCTCAGTTCTGCACTGGCACTTGCCCCACAGGGCCTCAGTGAAGCCAAGGGAGCTCAGGGAAGCAAGAGTCTAAGACAGAGGCCCTCAGTGGGGCCACTATGCCCTCCCCAGTGCCCAGGACATCAGCAGCATCTGGGGACAAGTTGGATTGTTATGGCCGAGGAGGGGGCAGTGTCACTGGCGGTTAGTGGGCAGAGGCCAGGGATGCAGCGGAACAGCCTACAGTGCCAGGCAGTCCCCAGCCCCCAAAATGTCCGAGGTGCTGAGGTGGAGAAATCCTGGGCTTAGGTCACACCCGGGTGCACAGGAAGGAGCTTGCATCCCAGGAACTAGGGACTGGGAGAGAGAGGAGCTGGGTAGGAGGCTCCGGAGGTCCCAAGTTGGGGTGCCCTTGGATTGCTATGTGGAGGTGGAAACCTGGGTCTAAAGGCCTTGACTAGGGGTCTCGGGCTGAGAAACACTGGCTGAGGCTTCAGGAAAGATGTGCCTCTGAGGTGCGGACCTGTGGAAGTCAGACACTGTGGCAGCTTGGCCCCCCTGGGGCCTGTGGAAATGCAGGTAACCCGTGATATCCTAGAGTCCTGCTCCCACCCAAGAGAGGGCTGGGGTGAGTGGTCACAGTTGAAGGCCTGCAACTGTATGAACTCGTTCTCCACACCACACACAGACCAGCAGAAGCATCTGGAATGTTTCCCCAGCACCCCTGCATCTCACTAACTCCTATTCCTCCCTCCCCTCTCAGTCAAGTCCACTCCCTACAGGACGCCTTCCCTGACTGCTGCTCTGGGTCAGGTTGCATCTTCTCAAAGAACTGTATGTGATTTACATCCTTTGTTAATGTGAACATGTGATTAACCGGCTTCTGGGTGGATGCATCCTGGTGTCTTCAGAGCCCAGCATATAGTAGATGCCCAGAAAGTGGTTTTTAAATGATTATCCTTTGTCCTTGATAAATAACAGAGGCGTCTTTACAGGGTGTATAGGCAGAGCCGAGTTGAGACATTGAAAGTGGGCAGGGAAAACGTCTCCAATCCTGGAGTTGTGGGGAAGCACTGTAGGTGAGCCTGTTCGCTCTGAGCTCACCTGGGGTGGAGTGTGTGTGTGTGTGCACACATGCACACATGTGTGGAAGCCACGGGGCCGGAGATAGTCTCTAGCAGTGTGAGACAACCAGCACACCATCCTGGTGCTGCGCACAGCTCAGTGTCCCTGTCTGGGAAGCCCATGGCCCTTGGGGCAGAAGTTCTGCACAGAGAGTCCGCAGTGGGCCAAGGCAGTGGTCTTCAGCCCATTTGCAGAGTTACCTCGCCCCTCTATGCCTGAGATAAAAAAGATGGTTTCTCCTTCATGGAGAAGGAGTTGTTTTATTAATACTTTCTTAAAGTGAGCCACAGGATTAGTGCTGGGCCCCAGGTTTTAAAATCTTCCATCTGATATTCAGCCTCTTTCCTGTTGCGACCACTCCTTGTAAAGGTAATTGCACTTGAAGCTGAACCCAGCGTAACTGCGGCCCATCGCCCTCCCAGCTGGCAAGGTATCCTTTGCTTTCATTTTATTTATTGTTTGTTTATTTATTTATTTATTTATTTATTTTTGAGACAGAGTCTTGCTCTGTTGCCCAGGCTGGAGTGCATTGGCACGATCTTGGCTCACTGCAGCCTCTGCCTCCTGGGTTCCAGCAATTCTTCTGCCTCAGCCTCCGGAATAGCTGGGATTACAGGCGCCCACCACCACACCCGGCTAATTTTTGTATTTTTAGTAGAGATGGGGTTTCACCATGTTGGCCAGGCTGGTCTCAAACTCCTGACCTCAGGTGATCTGCCCACCTTGGCCTCCCAAAGTGCTGGGATTATAGGCATGAGCCACTGCACCCGGCCTCCTTTGCTTTTATCAAATTTAAACTTCTAGGAATATATTTTCATAGACGATGTTTCTAACCGTCTTTAAGAATTAATGAAGTTCTTAGTTCCTTTTTTTTTTTTAGTCCTTGGCTAACTATGGACAATTCTCAACTGTAAGGGAAAGATTTACTTCTTTATTAATAAGCCTCACTGTCTCCGAAACTCTTTTCGTATTCAAAGGGCACTCGCATTACCTGGCAATTACTCTTTCTCAATGAGGCACAGGTTGGTGATATTTGGGAATATGACTTTGGGGAATACAAACTCCGTTTAAGTCATGATTTTGAAAAAAATCTCTCTGCGCCAGTGAATGCGACGAACAGTTTCATTTTCAGTAAGTACTTGCAGCCAGTTGTCTAGTTGTCAGAAGGCGGGTTCATCGGCAGGCTCCTGGTGTCGGCGTTCTGCTGCTGGAAGGTCAGCGAGTTCCCTGGACCCCAGGGAAGCAGCTGTCTCCATGAAGGACGGGGACTATGCCGCTGGCCTTTCTTTTATTCTCCCACTGACATGGTATGAAGACATTTCGGTATTAAGCATCTTTTTTCCCAATTTCTCAGAACCCTTTGAAGATCTTACACTTGACTTCTAAAATTCAGTCCAATTCCTTAATAAGTATGTCACTAGTACAAGTTGGCTTTTTAACTTCTTAAGACGCATCTTTAATTTGAACTTCCATAACCACATTTTTATAATTATCAAATGGCAGGAAATAGATGCTGACTCCCTTAATTTTATCATTCTAAATGTCACAAGAATGGCAAGGCTCTTTAAAAGACAAAAGTTCTTCAATTAGGAATTCCCATGGTAACCAATATAGCTCGATCTTTTTTTTTTTTTTTCTTTCTGTGGCTATTTAAAGTATTTAAATTGATTTACATCCCTGTGGAAATGTGAAAAAAAAAAAAAGCCTGGATCCCATACATCCATTCCACCTGGAGTTCGGGGGTTCTGTTGTAAGCCAGGTTCTTCTTTTGATTCCTTCCCAGTATCTGCAGTGGAAGGTAAGGGTTTGCCCCTAAGCAGACGCCTTTTAAGTTTCCTTTACTTAGGAAGAAGTCATGATTTACCTTTGTATTCCTTTTGCAGTTGAAATTAAAACACAAATATATAAATTATCTCATTTTGTATTGCTCTTACACTTTATGTTGAACGTAAATGTAAATGTATTTTAGTGGCCAGACGTTAGAGGATAACACTGGCTTAATTTGTGCTGAGCGTGGAGCCCCTTCTGGGTGCAGTGAGGGTCTGAGCCTGTGAACCTCGTATCTGCCCAGCTTCTGCTGGACAGCAGTCAGAGATCTGCTGACTCAGGGTCCAGCCAGTCTCCACCTCTTCCTGGAGCGGGACACTGCACACCAAATTCACTGGTACTGCAGCCACAACCCTGGACACCTGGATACATGCATTTTCCCATCTTCTGCCACACTGGCCCTTTGCCTGAACTCCTCCTGGCCTTCAGTCTGAGGTCCTCTGGGGGCCACGAATGGCTCTGCAAAGTTGCAGGTCCCAATAGTGGGCTATGGGTGCTCCCAGCTGAGCACAGTCATGACTCTCACACTGTACAAGGAAATGAACATAGTATGCATGGATCCACCAGATCTTCACTAAGCCTCACAGCAACCCTAAGAAGAGGACAGCCATATTTATCCTCATTTCATCCGTGAGGAGGTAGAAGCTCAAAGAGGTCAGATGCTGCATCTGGGGTCAGTGTGGTTTTCTGCCTCTGGGACCCCCTACCCCTGAGGCCAGGGTCCATCCCCCTTAGCAGGTATGTGGAGCCCTCTGGACACAACGTCTTGCTAGGAATTGCATGACAGTTACTGATCATTTATCTTTTAAAATGGGTCAAGAAGCTGAAGGAAAGATGGGAAGTTTCTCAGGTATCACCTCTTGACAGATATTATAGCCAAAATACACACAGAGGGAAACATTTTGGAGAAGGTTGTGGCCATGATAAAAATCAGCATTTATTGAGCCTGTGATATGTGGCAGACACCATGAAGTGTGCATCATAGACATTACCACATACACCCCATGCAGCCAGAGGGTGACCAGCCACCTACTTAGCCAGGGACTGAGGGGTTTGCTGGGATAGGGGATTTTAGTGTTAAAACAGGGATGGTCCTGAGCAAAGCAAGGTAAGTTGTTCACCCCACCTGCCACCCCAAGGTTAAGATGGACTTACCTTCATTTTGTAAATAGAAAACCCATGGCTCAGAAAGTTGAGGTAACTGCTTAGGCTGCTCTGATGGCAAGAGGTGCAGCTGAGGCCTGGACCAATACCTGTCAGAACCCAAAGCCACATTTTTTGATCATGACACCTTTGTCACGGCTGTGAGAAACAGTCCCTCCTGCGATAGAAGTCTCAAGGTCATCCATATGACCAATACCTTGAAAAGATTTAGGTGATAAAATTGAGATTCTTAATTCTTTTGAAAAAAAAAGATTAAAAGATTAAAATCAGAAAATTATTTTCAAATAAAGTTTATGCCAAAAGATACAGGGACTTGCTCTGTAAGAGATAAAGTGTTTTGTGGCAAACAAACAAACATTTCAAGGGCAAAGTCAGGCGAGCCGTCTTGCTGTCTGCCATCCTGTAAGTCTCTCCATGCTCATGGTCATCTGTCGCCCAGTGTGAAGACTGCTAAAGGCAGATGACATGCTCAATGTTTCTCAGTTGACCATATTTTTTAATTGAGTTTTTAGACAAATTAAATTAATGAATTTGTTTGCTTATTCATGCAGAGTGAAAAGCAATACCCACTCTCCTCCAAAATAGTAGCTCAAGCTATGTTTTTGCAAATTGACATATGGTTTGGCTGTGTCCCCACCCAAATCTCATCTTGACTTGCAGCTCCCAGAAGCCCCATGTGTCAAGGGAGGGACGCTGTGGGAGGTAATTGAATCATGGCAGCAGGTTTCTCCTGTGCTGCTGTCGTGATAATGAATAAATTCTCACAAGAACTGATGGTTTTATAAAGGGCAGTTCCCCCACACACACCCTCTTGCCTGCTGCCATGTAAGATGTGCCTTTGCTCCTCCTTCACCTTCCACCATGATTGTGAGGCCTTCCCAGCCACGTGGAACTGTGAGTCCATTAAACCTCTTTTTCTTTATAAATTACCCAGTCTTGGGTATTTCTTCATAGCAGTATGAAAATGGACTTACACACAAATTATATTAAAATGCAACATCCTTACAGAAAAGTCTGCATCAGTCATAAGCACACAGAGCTCTGAACTTTCAAGTAAGCCAGCACCCAGATCAAGGAATGCGACAGACCCATTCTTCCAACCCAATCCCCTTGTTGCTCTTCCAGTCCCTTCACGCTTCCCTTCCAGGGATAACCATTGTCCCCACTTCTGACACCATAGATTAGTTTCACCTGCTTTCGAACTTTATATAAGTTGGATCATAGATTATATAGAAGTATTTTTATGTTTATTGAATATCTACTATGTGCAAGGTCTTGCATAGCTGTTCACTGAATCTAAATGACTTGGTTTTGAATGCCTCCCAGGTTGCTCTATAGGGGTGTGTGTGTGTGTGTGTATGTGTGTGTGTGTGTGTCCCTGGATATAGATCACAGAGTTGTCTTAGCAGTCAGTCCTCAAAAGGCAGGTTCACATGGTGACCAGCTTACATACTGTGTGTGTTCAGGAAGGCATTCCTGCTGTGTAAATGTCATTTAAATGTAGCATATCTATGAATTCAACAGGGTAATTTGGTTCCTATGTTGTTGGAAAGTTCTCTGAATGCTGAAGTCATCTGCACTCCAGGCTTGAGTAAACAACTCAGGACAACGAAGAGAGGAAGTTTCTGTTAGGTTTGATGGGGGGAGAGGAAGGTGACATTTGCTGTTAGGTTTGATGGGGGGAGAGGAAGGTGACATTCACATGTCCTCTTGTACAAGGGCTACCGTGTGAAACCTGATGTCCAGTGAAGACACAGTGATCCAAATAGATCACTTCCTTCCAGCCCCAGTGTCTACGCTACAAAAACACTTCCCCATTGAGGCTATCTGGTGAATTCTGCCTCCAATGTCCTGGGAGCAGTCAGCCAGAGCCCAGGGCAGGGGGCCTCCCCAATCTCCATTCTGCAGATCATTCTTTCTGGGCAATTCATGCTCTTTCCCACACAGAAATGTTTGAGGCAGTTTGTGAAAGGAGCATTGTATCAGGATGGTTCCTAAATCAGGTGGATTAAGGTATGGACGCTGTCTTCACCGCTTGCTTGTCAAATAACTGAACTCCTGACTTCTTCTTTGAACTCTGGGCTTCTAATCTGTGAAGTCAGAATAATAATAAATGGGTAGTTGTGAGCATTAAGTTTAAAAATATGTTGTGGCAGCACTTTGCACGAGCAGACTGTAGTATAAATGCCAGCTCCCTTTCCCTGGAGATAAGAAGTGATTGTGATTGTGTGTTAAGTTCTGGTTTAAGCTTCCTGGCTGACAAGGCAAAATCGAAACACAATGGTTTATATTGTTCTAGTCTGATTCAAAGAATGTCCCTAGTTTTTCAGGAAATATAAACACTTTCCTGGTGCTACATTCTAAGACAACTTTATTTTGTAAGCCTAAATGATTCAGTTAGGGTTTCCAACAATGGTTTTCACCCCCAAAAGATGGAGAATTCCCCTTTCTATTTCCATAGCGTGTATCCTTTAAAAAATACGAATCTGAGGCTATGATAGTGCAATACTAAATTCGGAAGGCGAACACCGTGGAGTTGGAATTGCATTCTGTTGCTCCATTTCTTTCACTATCTCTTTTTAGTGGACATCTTATAATAGGAACATAAATGGAAAGGGCAAGCCTGGAGTGACAAAGGGAATCCTCCATTCACTCTGCACAATGCTGCTGCTGGGCTCAGGACGTGGAGAGGGCAGGGGCTGTGAAGACATCCTGGTGCCTTTGCAGGGTCGCCAGGAGGATAAAGGGGATGGGCCAGCTGTGGTGGCTCAGGCCTGCAATCCCAGCACTTTGGGAGGCTGAGACGGGACTCTTGAGGCTAAGAGTCCCAGACTAGCCTGGCCAATATGGTGAAACCCTCTCTCTACTAAAAATACAAAAATTAGCTGGGCATGATGGTGCACACCTGTAATCCCAGCTACTTGAGAGGCTGAGGCATGAGAATTGCTTGAACGTGGGAGGCGGACGTTGCAGTGAGCTGAGATCGGGCCATTGCACTCCACCCCGGCAACACAGCAATACTCTGCCTAAAAAGAAAAGGCGGGGGAATGATGCAGACACGAGCTTTGTGTGTGTTCTTGCCATATCACAGGTAAAGGAGACGGTCAGACTGGGAGTCTTTTCTGTTACAAAATTATACATCTGGAGAATCATGGTGAGCATGAATTCCGTGTGAGATGCTGGAACGTGCCTCCTGTGCTTCAAGAAAGAGGCTGTTGGTTTGGGAGCATCCATGGCTTTGCTCTTTGGGCTGCTGGCCGTGGGGACCCTGAGTCCCGAGCTCTTCAGAAACCCCGGTGCTGGGGAGGCGAAGCTGTCTCCTCTCTCCCTTTGCACAGAAATTCCAGAATTTGGATTCTTTTGTAACCTCGAGCTGAATGTTCAAAATGTTGAACATTAGTTCTTTTTTCGTTTTTCATATAAGTACTTACACACATGCGTAAAAAAGAGCCAGTAACCAAGGGCTTTTCCCAGGCCAGCAGTGGCCTGGGAGTCCAGCCCACACTCCCAGACTCCAGCTGGGAGACACAAAAGGAAGGGAACTTGGGTGGAGACACCCCAAGATGATGAGGTCCTTGGGAGCCTCCAGGGCCTCCAGGAGCTCAGCTGCCACCCAAGAGCACCCTAAATCTCAGAAGCTAGCCAATCCAATGGAAGGATGGCAAGGTCTTTTCGGTATAAGCACAGCTTTGAGGATGAAAGGGTTGTATTTGCAGAATTAGTTGGAATCAGAACTCCAAGCCTAGAATGTCCTCCCACCTTCTACCCACCCCAGGACTGGATTCCTGTCCTGTGAGGCCAGCTGAGCTCTCCTCCCTCATTACCTGTCCCCAGGTACAGACCTTCCCCTCACACCATTGATAACTCATCTGTTGCATTTTTTCATGTATCCTGAAGCATCTACACAGTAGGCATTCAATAAATACCTGCTGAGCAGTGGATGACATAGTATAGCCACAGATGAAATGATGCCTACGACCGCCTACAAAACTCCTGTTTTATTATTCCAAACTCTGAAAACTCACAGTTTGGACTATTCTTTTGTTAATCCTACAAGGAGTTAAGTTGACTAATGGACACTCAAGTTTCCATCATGGCTGCACTCACAAAAAAGATCACCTGATATTTTCCCCTTGTTACTATGGAAGATCTTAGGTGGATCATATTCCTATTCATGTCATAGGAATCGTTTACTGGGGAAGGGTCATTTCATTTCAATTATGTTTTGAATGATTAGTCGTTTCAAAAATAAACCATCCCTCCAGGTTAAATTTATCTGGGACTCATGGTTGGATAAGCTTCTATGTCATTAAAATTAATTGATGTAGCAAAATCAACTGCAATCGTTATTCTGTCCCATATCGGTGGCAGAACCAGGAAGGTGCTCACCGTCTACAGATAGCGGCAGAGGTCTCTGTGTCCTTTGTCCTATGCAGAGACCCTGCCTGTAAGTCTCACTGAACTGAAAGTTAGGTCAGGAGTCTCTGTATGACCTGACTGAGAGCTTCATGTTGTCAAGAGTCTGTACAAGGCTAATGTGACGCTCACACTGGGGCTGGTACATTTGAACAAATGGTTCACTTCAAACATTCACATCCCAAAAAAGGACCCCAGTGGGCATAGGGAGTTCAGCCCAAGACGAAGCATCAGGGAACTGTTGGGAACACGGAGCTTACAGTAAGAGACCTGGGGTAGGGTGGGGATTGGCACCCCCCTGGAGGGCGTCTTCATGTTCTCGATGCTTCTGCTTCCTCTGGAAGGCAGGGAGGGCCCTTCTCAGCTCTCCGCACTGTGTGGAGGAGTCGGTGAGATGAAGCCTGCCCAGTGTTTTCACTCGGTGCTGCGCTGAGGTGTGAGAGCCCTGTGCATGGTGCCCCGGCCTTGCTGTCCTCGCGGGTACTAGCGCATTCCAGTTCCTTTAGAGAATGAGCACTGGGGTAAGGACGGTCAGATGTGTGCCCATCCTGGCCTGCAGTGAGCACTTGCCCCTCACAAGGCAGTTCCTGGGGAAAGTCTCCAGCATGCGCGATTTACAGTTTAGTGTAAACGGAAGGAGGTTTATTAGAATCTTGGCAGCTCTAGAAGGAGACTCTCAACTCTCCATTGGCTACAGAGCCCGGCCAGCCATGTGGGTGGCTCGCTCAGGCCGGTCAGAGGTTCCTGCTGGGATGGCCAGGGGTGCCGGGAGAGCTTTCCCTCAGCATATTCAGACCTCAGACTTCCTGGCAGATTCAGGTGCAGCATTGAACTTCAGGCAGTTTTCCTAAATTCAACTTCCAGAGCTTTTACCTTTTCAGAGACCCAGCCTAGTTTACAGAAGCCCAGCAGAAACTTTTTATCAATTTGCGTGTGACTTTTAGATGAGTTTGGGGCTGTGTGGGAAGATGGTATTTCAGCGTCCTAGGCAGGGGCACATCCTATAAACTGTGTGCTTTGACACCGTGGTGCTGCCTGATCACGAGGGTAACATGGGGGAGGAGGAATCCTTGTCAGTGTCCTGTCTGTGGTCTGCTGGGCAGTGACCACTTCCCCTGACCGCTGCCTGGAGACTCCTCCTCCACACACAGCTTATCTCCCAGGAAGCGATTCCTGGCCCAGGCGCCAAGGGCCCAGGGTTTTCCTAATGTTGAGGACATTATTGCCCAGTGGCATAGAACATGGGATTTGGAGTCAGATCTGGCTGGATTTGATTTCCGGCTCAACCTCTTGTGGACCACGTGACTTCATGTATGTTACTTCAGGGTGGCCGTGAGGATCACAGGATCCTGTATGTACAGTGTCTAGCACTGTGTCCCAAGGACCCTTTGTCCCCATAAATGTGATTATTAGGTAGCAAGGTGGTGCTATTCTGACCACTGGGCATGTGGCCCCACCCACGGCCACCCCCAGGGTGCGAACAGTAGCCTTTCTGTCCTTACCTGGGCCTTACCCTCCACTGTTTCCAAGCTTGTCCACCCAACGTTCTCTCACTGGATCATTACCATGATGCTGTGGATCATCAGTAAGTATCAGTGACCTCATGTGTAGTGGCCGTTGAAGCACAGAGAGGTAGAAGGGCTGCCCAAGGTCACCAGTGGGCAGGGATCTGGCTGGAGAGCACACGCTGCTGCTTCTCCCTCCCTCGGACTATGGATTACAGGAGAGACCAGCAGCCGTGCAGGTGGCAGGTGGGAGGCCTGGGGTTCTGCAGGTATGAGCAGACACACATCAGTCCCCTCTACCACCGGCCTCTAATGTCCCCACATCACACAGAGGCCTGGGACCGTCCGGCTGTGCGGTGCAGCGTCTCGAGCACATACACTTTGGGATGATTCCTTGAGTTGTAAAGAAATAAAATAATTTTCCTTGAGAATGACGGATACACTGCTTAGCAGTGGAAGAGGAGAGCTGACCTTTATAGGTAGACAAAACAAAATGCCTGTCAAACATTACACTTTTGTTGCAGTATATTGTTCCAGAATGGAGCGCTGCATATTTTTGTTATAATGCTGTTTTTGTTTCTAAATGAATACTGCAGTGTTCTTTTATGTGGAGGAGGGATTCATTACTGGTTCACAGAACTTTTTCAGTGGTGGGGAAAAATAGGTGCTTGTCCTCAGCAATGCGTACCAAGCCTAGACACATTTCTGTTAGGAGCGCAGTGATTTGTGAATTCCCTGACAGCTTACCTTTTATTATGAGCTCTATTTTAAATGGAGACATGTAGCTTTTCCTCTTCAAGACGATATAACAGATACCCAGAATCTTCTCTGTTATCTCTCGTTTGTTTTAAAGCTCGCCTCTTTCTTGTGCATTTTACAGGGATTCTTATTTATGAACTAGTTTAAATGGTTCAGATCAGGCAGTTATTGTGGGGTGGAGGATCATTAAACCAAGAATATTTGCAAATGTTTCAGCAAAGTGGCTAGTTGATTGGCAGATTTTTCATTCATCAGCTTTCCTAATTTTCAGAATCTTCCTAAGGAATATCTAACAAACATCTCTGCTCTGAGTACCATATTCCTGAAAAAAAAAATTGATCTGTTTTCAGGATGGGTCTCCCCTTTTCTCATGCTAATGTATTTTCTTAGTCTCTCGGTAATATCCTATGCGTGCCTGTGAAGGATGCACCACTTTCTGATAGCTCTGCGCCTGAACCCTCTGTCAATGGCAACACCTCACCCAGGCCCCCAAGCCAAACCCACAGTCACCCTTAGCTTCCTTCCCTTTTCCCCACTTCTCACATGCCTCCAAAGCTTGTGAGTTCTGCCTCCTCTATCATTAAATAGCTGCCCCCACCCCCGGCCGCCCACCACTGCCCTGGAGAACACTGTTTCATCCTGCACCTGGACCACAGGTGTGGCCTCATTAGTCAGGAATCCGCAGTCCACACCAAGCCTGATACCGTCCCTTCTTCTTCTCTGCAGCCATCACAGTGACCTTCTCTGCAGAGAGCAGAATAGGAACGCCCAGGCTTGCAGACTTCTGCAGCCCCCTTGTGGCTTCAGCCCACAGCCAAAGGTCTCTGCAGCATTCCAGGATCTGCCCATCTCACATCCCAGGTTAACAGTTGTGATTTATTGGTCCAGGCCTTATACTGAGTTCGGTGTCAGGTCCTTACCTCCTTTACTAACCCAGCAGGTAAATATTATTATCTCTGTTTCGCAGATGAAGAAACTTAGGCTCAAAACTGTTAAGTGATTTGTTCCAAGGTCAAAGCCAGGATCCAACTTATTTGCTGTTTCTAGAATGTTCCATATACTCTCTGGCTTCCTTGCTTTTGTTCATGTGTTCTTCCTGGGAATTTTCTTCTTGAGAAAGATGCCCTAACTTTGGCCAAACACAGGTTAGTGTTCTGCTTCTGTCTTTCATGGCTGCTGAGCTTGCCACGACCTAGCTCTGCTCACCCCTGCATTTCAATGATCTGTTTATAAGCCTGTCCTCTGGACTTCTTTTAGGGTAAGGAGTTTGGGGTTCTGTCCTTGTATGTTTTTAATCTCTAAATCCTAAGCAATTGGCATAGAACTAGCACCTAGTAGATGCTCATTAATGTTAAATGGCTGGTTTAGCATATTGATGTACTCATTCAACTAGTGTTTTATGAGTTTCTGGTACACGCACAGAACTTTTCATATACTGAAGATGTTCAAGTCAGAGATAACAGGGTTTCTGTTCAGAAACCAGCAAATTAGCCATGGATGCTCTGCCTTTGGGGGAGGGTCTGCACCTGCCTTCATCATCTGTAAAGTGTGGAACATACCTGTCCACCTCATAGCGCAGCTGAAATGGCAGCAAACATCCTTAATGTTAATCCAGAGTCCTACTGTACTGTGTTGTTGTGGAGATGCTGTGAAGACACAGAAAGATGGAAGGGGCGGGCAGGGAATAGCTGGGCACCAGGAGGGATACAACCAGGGCGGCCCAGAGGGCTCAGAAAAGATGTCGAGGAGCGAGTAGCACTTGACCTACTGGATCACATGTCATCTAGTGGGTTTGGGTGAGACAGGCTTTATGGGGTAGGGAGCAGCATGAGGGAAGCAGGGGGACTGTGCTGTGTTGGAGCCTGTGAGACATGGTTGTGTGAGTGAGTGGCCTCTGGAAGGTGGATCACTGTGGTGTCTGCCTGACTTGATGCTCTTCCTGGGAGCTTCCAAACCTGCTAAGCAATCCAGAGGGCTGTTTACCAACACACGCTACTCTTCTTATCCATGCCAATCTCATCAGCAAACATGCTATTTCCCTTATTCGTGAACAAATATTATTTCATAATAAAATGATCTTTCTGAATAATTATTTAATGCCAGAGCTCATCCATTCTGCCTTAGTGAGCATTGCTTTGCCCTGGCCTCTGGCCACAGGTTACCGTGGACAGCCGAGTGTCAAGATCATCACCAACCAGGCCCTTCACACACGTGCTTAGCCTCATCACAGACCTAGGGTCACCTGGTGAAAGGCAGGTGTGTTTCCAATTGGCACTCTAAAAAAGAAAACCTGCAAACACTGATTTAACATGTCTGAGTATTAGAGATCATTTTCTCTGGGGCTCACTGAACAGGAATTAGCTCAAGAAAAACATCTTTAGCATGCTCAGTTACCATTAGGGTCAGGCAACCAGCAGGCCTGTCCTGAGTACATTTCAGAGTCTGAGCCCAATTGGAGGAGCGAGGGAGGTAGAGAGGAGTAAAACAGTCCTCGTTGTCAAGGACTGCTCCTCTGGAGTCCCACTGCACTGCCCAGTGTGGGGAGTCCTTGTGGCAAGCTACCCTATGTCTCTGAGCCTCAGTTCCCCCTCTGCAAAGTGGGTCTAATAACAAACTCCCCATATGAGTATTGAGAGGATGCAGTGATCCCTGTTGGGTGCTTAGGCATGAAGTTCCTGTCCTTACAGTGACTTTCTTCTGCAAGGGTCTTCTATTGGTGGCTGTTAACACCATCCATCCCTGTCCTCAAACACTAGAGCCCCTGCCAAGAAGCTACTCATTGGGCAAAGATTTTTTTAAAAAAATATGACAGTGACTATCACTATCTGAGAAGTGTCCATGCCCAGCACCAAGAGGTGGACAAATCCATAGCTCTCCCGTCTGGGGCTTGGAGGGCACCCCTACACCTCGGAAGGGAGCCCGGAATCAAATTGCCATGTTTCCAAATTTGATGCTGATAATAATGGCATAGACAGACGAGGCAGTATGGAAACCAGCAGACACTTGTACTTGCAAAGAAGGATTTGTCTGGCTTTCTAATTTGCATGTTTCCTAATCCAAAGAGGGTGCCTCAACCGTGGAGTAATTAGAGAGTATGTGCCTTGGTCGGGGGAGGAGGGAGCTTGAGAGGCAGGCAGAGATGCACGTGGATCTGTGCTGAGCAGCTGCCCATGAATAATTTCTAAAAGTTGCCAAATATTTAGAAGTCCTGCTCGTCTGTCATAGACTGGCAAAAAGGATGGTTGAGAAAAATGGGTCCTTTTTTTCCCCCAGCCTTAGCAACATTGTTTTAAAGATTTCATCTCCTTTTCAAGGTGGTTTGAGGCTGTGGGGTAGGCAGGATCAGATTCTACTAAACTTCTTCATTTCAGGGAGGGCTTCCTCCCCCGAGTTCAGTAGCTCCTTCTGTCCTGTCTTTCATGCATTAGAAAATATAGACATTAACAGCTTTACTGTTGCCTGGAAGGTAAACAAGGAAGCTGTGAGTATGACATCAGTGTGAATCGGAAGCCTAGATGATTCAGAAACGTTTTGCATTCTTCTATCATTTGAATTACCCACTGGAAGCAGAATGAAGTTGTCTGATAGAATGCAGAGACAGCCACAGAGGCCGTGGCTGCAGTTCCGTCCATTCCCACTGCACTTCATTCAAGTGATGAGGTCTCTGTTATTTTTTTATTTGGAGTAATGATCCTGCTCTTTTACCAGTCCATCTAAAGTAATGGTCATGGTGCTTGAGTGTTACTGTGATTGAGGGTGAATGACAGTTCTTGCTACCCCAGTGTTCTAATTGATCAGGACAACTCAGTGTCTTTGGGGAAAAACTGGAGTCCAAGAGAAGGCAGCCAGGATTGAGGAACTTGGCTCGGGGGGCTGGTCATTCACAGTAAGATCAATATCACTGGCATTTAACAGCATGAAGTGGAGTTTCATTCTTGTATCCTTTCTTTATAAAATTTTAATACATCATGAAAAGTTCACATTTTAGATATACACATAGAAACGTGTATGTAAACATGTTAAAATAAAATGTAAATGCACTTCCAAAAAATTCTTCCAGGTTGCTGCTCATTTAAAAGAGTAGCTTGGAGACACACGTGCTACGCAAGCCACTTCAGCAACCTACATTCTGCCCACTCGAATGCTTATGGCGCTTTAGGCCAAGGGTGTGTGTAAGAGGCATTTTCCTTTTGTCTGAGTTTGGAAAGATTGGCCAGTTCTGTTCATTTCAGAAGTAATTTGAATGTTTCCCTTAAATGGAATAGTTCCAAGGGACTGATTCTAAACGCTGTAGTTTTATTTTCTTCTTTGCAAGGTAGGAGGCACAATAACGTCGCTCGGTCTTTCCATATCTTGTGATTAATCGGGACCCAACCCAGCAGCCCGGCCGCTTCCTGTGGGCGCCCTCACTGGCCTGACCTTGCCTGCCCCTGCCCCCCTTCCTAAGGGCGGATTTCCCCTGTTCCAATGTTGTCACACTGCCTTTTTCCCAGGGCCTTGTCGGGCTTCCTCCCTGCCTCTGTTCCGTGGAAGCAGAGTGGCTGCAGCTGTGCGCTCCAGGGACTCACCAGCCAAAGCTTCAATTCTGTGACCAGGCTGGTCCAGGCCTCTGTGGGCCAGGCTACTTCCAAAGACCCGCTTCTCCCACATTAAATATATGGCCATCCCAGGGCTTTCCTTTCTGGAGCAGAGAACTTAATGGAGCACTCTCTAGGACTGGAGAGGATTTTGAGGAATAATCCAGTATCATTATTGCCATCTGCAGAATGCCTTTCCTACACCATTCCTACACTAAAGAAATTACAGCTTCACTGGGAGGAAGGAGATATAGCAAAAAAACAAACAAAACAAGCAGACAAGACTGGGTATAGGGGCTTACGCCTCTAATGCCAGCACTTTGGGAGGCCAAGGTGGCCAGGTCGTTTGAGCCCAGGAGTTCGAGACCAGTCTGGGCAACATCAGGAGACCCTGTCTCTACAAAAAATACAAAATTAGTGGGACATGGTGGTGCATGCCTGTAGTCCCAGCTACTCGGGGGGTGGCTGAGGCAGAAAGACTGCTTGAGCCCAGAAGGTCAAGGCTACAGTGAGATATGATCGTGCCACTGCACTCCAGCCTGGACTATAGAGTGGGACCCTCTCTCAATTTAAGAAAAAAAATAAAATAAAACAAGCAGACAAACATACATTGCAATGTAGGACGGCTTCTCCCAGGAGGCCTAGCCAGGAGTGGGCTCAGCAGCCCCAGGCAGGCATCGCTGCTGCCCTGTCTCCTCACTCTGTGATGCTGATCCAGAGCCTCACCAAGCCTCAGTGTCCTCATCTTTAAAGTGGGTCTCGCCGGCCGGGCTTGGTGACTCAACGCCTGTAATCCCAGCACTTTGGGAGGCCAAGGAGGGTAGATCACGTGAGGTCAGGAGTTGGAGACCAGCCTGGCCAACATGCCGAAACTCCATCTCTAGTAAATATACAAAAATTAGCCAGGTGTGGTGGTGGGTGCCTGTAATCCCAGCTACTCAGGAGTCTGAGGCAGGAGAATCACTTGAACCCAGGAGGCAGAGGCTGCAGTGAGCCAAGATCCCTCTGCTGCACTCCAGCCTGGGTGACAGAGCGAGACGCCGTTTCAAAAAATAAATGAACAAATAAAAATTTAAAAATAGTAAAGTGGGTTTTGCCTTACCTACTAGGATAGTTGTTAGATGTGGGAGAAACCCCACAAGCAGCACCCAAGGCACTCCACAGCCCAATAAATCTAAACTCGTCTCTCCTTCCCCTTACCCATTCAAGAGAACAACAGGAAGCTTTCCAGTGAGTGGAAGGACGTTGTGTCAGCTTCTCACCGACCCCACTTCGCAGATCTGTCTGCTCGAACCAACCTCCCCAACCCCCAGCTTTTAAATGTTCCTCTTTCACAGTTTCAAAGCCTGTAGCTCAATACTACAGTAGCCATCGGCGTCACAGTGTTGGCCTAATGGAAGTCTTCACTTGGTAAAGGTTTACTTTAGAGAACATTATGATTGGTCTTTGCTCTAATTCTTTAAGAAACTGATAGTCGTAGTTCCATACTATCATGTGTGAGCTACAAACCAATAAAATACATGATCTATTTGGAGAACAAAAATTAGCGGAATGTTGTAGTGCACACCTGTAGTCCCAGCTACTTGGGAGGCTGAGGCAAGAGGACTGCTTGAGCCCAGGAGGTTGCAGCTGTAGTGAGCCATGATTGCACCACTTCACAATAAGGCAAGAGTTCAGAGTATTCTTGCCTTAGTTTTTAAAAATTAGCTTCAAGTTTAATTTCAAATTATGATTTGTGTTTGATTGGGGTTGTCAATCATGCAACCATTGACAAAGTGCCAACAGGTTCTACCAAAATTGGTCTTTTCCCTTGTGATTTTAGTCTGGTTTGACTCAAGCCTGCTGCCGCTGTCTGCAGCCCCGCTCCAGAAACTTCTGCATAGCATTGGGTTTTATTTTACATTAAAAGGAATCAGCATTGCATTGGAAGATTGATCATTTCTATCAATCCTCTTGAGATATTGGAGGTATAACTTCCATTCCTGGCTTCTTTCCTCACTTGGCTCCAGTCAAACACCACGAGTCACTCTTTTTAGCATCTTTTCTGGTTCATTTTGGAGAGTGGAAAGGATGTACTCTTGTAATAAGTTATTCCTACAAAAGAGCAGTTCCCCTATCTGCAGTGATCCTCAAGTAATCATTTCTTGCCCAAAAACCGATTCCCTCCCAATCCCCTGCCATCGTGCTCTATGTTATACTGGGTTCCACTGCACCCTGGAAACCCTCTGTGCTTTAATATGTTATTCACCAGATTTTCCCCAGTTGTTTTATGTAGCTGCCCCAGCAGATGCTTTGGCATTATATAGACTGTCTTATACGTTTCATTTATAATTGTTGTTAGTATATACAAATCTTTTTTTTTTTGTATTAGTAACTTTGCACCTTGTGACCTTAACTCATATATTGCCTCTAGTGGCTCTAGTGGCTATTTTTGAATCCTTTGGTATTTTCTATGTAGACTATTATGTCATCTGAGAACAAAGTTTTATTTTTTTTCTTTTCAATGCTTATGTCTTTTGATTCTTTTTCCTAACTTATTGCATTGGCTATGATTTCCAGGATAGTGTTAAATAGGAGTGGGACAAATCCTTGCTTTGTTCCCAGTACTGTGGAGAGGTATTACATCTTTTGCCATTAAGAAGAATTTGAGCTGTAGATTTGCCCAAATAGACTTAAAATTCCTTAGTAACCAGAAGTATTTTTTCTGCTTCTTGGGCTTCAAACATACCTCATGGGTCAGCTTTTAAATATATAACAATATGCATTTAAACATTTTTTTAAAATATAACAATTTATAACAACTTTTAATTGTATGCTGTAGAATCTTGATTTGATTTGATTTGATTTAAAATCTAGTTTTGTCGGGACTAAGATAGCAAGTAGTCTATTTTAGTGGAAAACATCATGTACTGAATTCACTGTTTAAAAATAGTGACAATCAAAACGTGCTTCCACCCTTCACCAGTGCAGACATACAGTGATGACTGAGCAAGGACTCTTTCACAGGTAGATAGCAGCCTAATCAATAATCCCAGTGTGAGGCTGCCATCCTGACCACTCAGAACAGAACAAGCAAGCTAAGTTCATCCACTGAGGAATGGGTCAACAAAATTGGTATATCCATGCAGTGGAATATTATTCAGCCATTAAAAGGAATGAAGCACTGGTACTTGCTACAATAGGGATAAGTCTCAAAAACGTAATGCTATTTTAAGTAAAAGAACCCAGTCACAGAAGGCCACTTATAGTGTGAGTCCATTTATGTGAAATACTCAGAATAGGCCAATCTGTAAAGACAGAAAGAAGATTGGTGTTGCCAGGGGCTGGGGAGAGGATGGAGCTTGGGAGCTAGTGAGCTAATAGTGGGTGTGGGGTTTCTTTTTGAATGATGAAAATGTTCTAATATTAGATTACATGGATGGTTTCAAGTTGGGTGAATATACAAAAAACCATTGAACTGTACATTTTAAACAAGTGAACTTTAAGGTATGAAAATTATATCTTGATAAAACCTTTTTTTTTAAATAACATGAGAGCTAAATTAATGGGAGGCTGGGCATGGAGGCTCATGCCTGTAATCCCAGCACTCTGGGAGCCCGAGGCGAGCAGATCACTTGAGGCCAGGAGTTTGAGCAGCCTGGCCAACATGGTGAAACCCCTTCTCTACTAAAAATATAAAAATTAGCCGTGTGTGGTGGCACATACCTGTAGTTCTGGCTACTCAGGAGGCTGAGGCAGGAGAATCGCTTGAACTGGGAGGTAAAGGCTGCAGTGAGCCAAGATCGCCCCATTGCACTCCAGCCTGCGTGACAGAGCAAGACTCCGTCTCAAAAAGAAAAATTAATTAATTAATGGGAATGGTCAGGCTAGATAATGATTAAGCTAGAAAGCTGGGGAAAGGGAGATGCCCCAGACTAGGCTGTAAAAGGCTCTTTTGAGGGGAGGATGGGCTAAAGGAACGACTTGAAGGGGAGGGAACCCTACAGGCCACAGCAGAGGCAGCTGACTGATAGAGCATCTTGGGGGCTAGGTCAGTGGCCACACCCCACCATCAATCAACTGACCATTAGAGATTTTATTAAAGTTTGGGGTAGGACATGGTTAAAAGCTGATAATTGCAGCCAAAAGAAGTATCAACTAGATAAAGAGGTCTCCAGGAGACCCTGAATAATGAAGCAAAAATGGGATAGTCGACTAGTGCTATACAGAAGGAAATGGTTAGAATTAGCAGCCAACTCCTGTTAACCAGAAAACTAACTTTTTTCTTCTTCTTCTTCTTTCTTTTTCAGACTATAGCCTTCGCATTCCCTCGGTGAGTACAAAACATTTTTAAAATTATGTCTGATGTACGGATAACTAGCTTAAAATAGTATGTGGGATTTAATTATTAGAAGAGCATTGTCTTCTTGAGAAAGAAGGCCGTATGGTCAGCATGTTATATTTGAATTTTATGCCTTACCTTGCTTGAACAGGCTCATATCACACCTTTTTGTTACATCATTTGTGTGTGTGTGTGTGTGTGTGTGTGCGTGCGTGTGTGTGTGAAATTTGGCTCAGCTGCTTGGTCTCCTGAAATGTATTGTTGAGGACACAGTTTCTACATCCTTTCCTTTCACTGACTTGTTGTTGCTTTTAGAAGGGTCTAGCTTTATCTCAATGGCACACATCCGACCACTATTCAGGAGCGTGGGAGCACATAACTGCATGATGGTAACTGCTTCTTAAATTGATCTGCTCTAGAGAAAACTGCTGAAAAGGAGCTTCTCTGGATTGCATGCTCAGTAAAAGCAGTATCGGGGTGTTGCATGATTTTATGACTTTTGGGTCCAGGCAATGGCAAAATTCCATGGCCTTAATGTCCTTAGAAAAAGAAAACTTTAAACAACAGAGCCCTTTTGCAGTCTACTTAATCAATTTAATGCTGTTAAGTTTCCTAAACAAATCAAAGGACGAAAATCTAAGAGCTTTCGCAGTGTCTGCAGCGTGCAGGCGAGTGGCTCGTGGACTTCTGGGTGTGCTTGCTTTCAGCGGGCAGCATGATGCCGGCCACCGGGAAGCTGTATTTCCTAAATGTATTGCCTTGTTTGAAAGGCACTGACTCCGTTCTGGAATCATTTTCAGGTCAATGGATCAATTATTGTGCCCCAGTTGGCCCTCTTTTTTAGGCAGGGTGCCCTTTGTGGCACTGTTCCATCTGGGCATCAATGCTTGTTGTCGTTCTTGGTGTGATCAAATGCATTTTGACTGTGTAGATTGTTTGTCTCTTTCTTGGTAAGGAGTGTTAAATAAAAGTAATGATTGATTAAGCTAGAGAAGAGAGATGCCTTCATTTGCCACCTACTACGTTAATTTTGTTGTCCGTGTTCTCCATTGCATCATTATGAGACGTTGTTGATTCTGAATGGGGAACTCTTCTTGGGTAAATGTCAGCGGTGGGATCAAAGAGAAGGATCGTTACTGGAATCATATTTACAGGATGGAGGATTAACTATATGAAATCTGCAATCCCTTATTGCCTCAGAATCCTCTACAAGGGGTGTTGGCTGGTCAATACTGGTTCAAATGCTTATTAAACGTGGCTTTCCTCAACAGCATTGGAGCTGCGTGCTTTATCGAATGCAAGTGTGCCTACCATGCTAAAATGAAATATTTCAGTGTCAGATCCCACAGCTACAGCTCCTTTTGAAATACAGGGCTCAGATTATGATTTGTTACAAGTGTGTGACTTTTGCACCCCTTCTCTCTCCACTCAGTATTGGCCCCTCTGCACCCCGTTTTGCCTTCTGCCACTTCCAAAATTTCGTATTTTTCCCGGCAAGTTGACCTGCTCCCCATCAGTGAGTCAGCAGCTCCCGCAGCTGAGTGATCCTGTGACAGGTGCTTCCGGGGCTCCTCCACCTCCCGGCATTGTCTCAAACCCGGCAAGAGATTCAGAAGTGGGTGCCCTGCCCAAGGGTCACTGAGTGTGTGTCCAGGAGCTGACTACCTTTCCTCCCTGCATCCACCATGGGTAGTTGGCAGCCAGAGTAGCCTCAGGGGGCACCTCCCTTTTCCTGGTCTCATCCTTCCTTTGCCTCCATTTCTTTCTTTTCTTTTCTTCTCTTTTTTTTTTTTTTTTTTTTTTGAGACGAAGTTTCACTCTTGTTACCCAGGCTGGAGTGCGATGGCATGATCTCGGCTCACTACAATCTCTGCCTCCCGGGTTCAAATGATTCTCCTGCCTCAGCCTCCCGAGTAGCTGGGATTACAGGCAAGCACCACCACGTCCAACTAATTTTGTATTTTTAGTAGAGACAGGGTTTCTCCATGTTGGTCAGGCTGGTCTCAAACTCCCAACCTCAGATGATCCACCTGCCTCAGCCTCTGAAAGTGCTGGGATTACAGGCATGAGCCACCGCACCCGGCCCTGCCTCCATTTCAGTGGGAAAGTACAGCTCTGCTTCAGGAAGATCCTGAGTTCCTAGATTAAGGGTACTTCTGATTCCAGAAATCATTCTCTGGACACGAGGAAAGGGTTTCGAAGCCTGGGTCTCCTATCTGTGCTGCCTTGTCTGCTGCCTTCGTTTGGGACCTGCCCACTGGGCCACTGATAAGGTTTAGCTCTGTGTCCCCACCCAAATCTCATCTTGAATTGTACTCCCCTAATTCCCACGTGTTGTGGGAGGGACCTGGTGGGAGATAATTGAATCATAGGGGCAGTTTCCCCCATACTGTTCTCCTGATGGTAAATAAGTCTTCCGAGATCTGATGGTTTTTTATGGGGTTTCCACTTTCACTTCTTCCTCATTCTCTTCTCTTGTCTGCGCCATGTGAGACGTACCTTTCACCTTCAGCCATGATTGTGAGGCCTCCCAGCCATGTGGAACTGTGAGTCCAATAGGCCTCTTTCTTTTGTAAATTGCCCAGTCTTGGGTATGTCTTTATCAGCGTCATGAAAACGGACTATTACAGCCACCAAGGTAGAATACCAGACTGATCTATTAGCCCATTGCATTTTCACTGCTAAGCATTTGAGACTTGTACAGAACATCAGGATATCTATTAATGGAAGGGAACTTACTTCTCACTTGTGGGATTCAGAGAGGTGCTTTTGAGTCAGTTAGAACTAAAAGGGTAGTCCACGTTGGGCAGGGTGGATAAGCCCCCTAAGGCTGGAGATGGTGCCACAGCCACCACCCACACTGGCCAGCTGACTGCAGAGGAGCCTAGTCACACGTGCTGGATGAACACATCAGCCTGTGCGAGCCTTCATTTCTCTCATCTATCCATCACTTCCTAGGATGTGATGTGACATTTAAGTGAGATGATCCAAGGTAGGCATTTAATAAAAGCTAGCTATGGACTGGGTGTGGTGCCTTACGCCTGTAATCCCAGCACTTTGGGAGGCCAAGGCAGGTGGATCATTTGAGATGAGGAGTTCAAGACCAGCCTGGCCAACATGGTGAAACCCTGTCTCTACTAAAAATACAAAAATTAGCTGGGTGGTAGTGGCACGTGCTTGTAATCCCAGCTACTTGGGAGGCTGAGGCAGGAGTATCGCTTGAGCCTGGGAGGTGGAGGTTGTAGTGAGCCAAGATTGCGCCACTGCATTCCAGCCTGAGTGACAGCGTGAGACCCTGTCTCAAAAAATAAAAATAAATAAAAGCTAACTAACTGTGGTTGTCACTGCTACTCTTATTATGATCGTCATCACAGAATCATGGCAACTGTTTCCAAATTTAAGGAAGATATTGAACTGGATTGTAACATATATGCTGGTACCATAGTGAGTATCAAAAGGAGTTCCCTTTACTAGCAGTAATCTACTTTTTCACTTTAAAAAACTATATTAATATTTGACATTTAGGCCGGGCGCAGTGGCTCCCACCTGTCATCCCAGCACTTTGGGAGGCCAAGGAGTTCAAGACCAGCCTGGCCAACATGGTGAAACCTTGTATCTACTAAAAATACAAAAATCAGCTGAACGTGGTGGCAGGCACCTGCTACTTGAGAGGCTGAGGCATGAGAATTGCTTACACCTAAACCTGGGAGGTGGAGCTTGGAGCGAGCCAAGACCACACCACTGCACTCCAGCCTGGGTGAAAGACCAAGACTTGTCTCAAAATAAATAAACAAACAAATAAATAAAATAACATCCAAAAAAACGAGTCTTTTTTCCTGTTAAGCTGGATTAGGAGGGGGTCTCTTAAGTAGAGTCACCTGTTCCCATGTTTTCCTTTCCTTTTTCTTTGTCTTTAACAATAGGTTTGTGAAAATAACACCATAGTTCATATCAATGATCAAATATGACCAAAGTTCCTTCCACTGGAGAACGCTTACAACTCTCCGGGTCTCTCGCATAGTATTTAACACAATGGAATTTCAGAATTGAGAATTTATAAAAGACGTATCATTAAGGTTTAAATATTTTCTCCAGACTCTTTGAGGTCTTATATTGTTATACATAAGGGTATCCACTACAAAGTGAAATTAAATGATTCTGTAACTTGACGATTTCACTTTGGTTCATGGAAATACCCAAGGAATAAAAGAAAACGAAATTAACATGTGAATATTCAGCAACCGTGAGCTTCAATTTTAAAACGTACTTAGGCTTCCCTTCACTCGCTTGCTCTTCTTTAGTAGTCTGTTTCCTCCTCTGTCACTTTTGAGAAGTGTGATTTTTTTCTCTTCTGACTCATTTGTGTTTCTTGATGTTGATTTGAACGGCTACCATGACAGAAAAAAAAAAAAATCTGTTATTTTTAAAATAAAGTTCAGGGTTCCGACAGGCAGGGGGACCACTCCAAGCTTGCTTCTGGCTGCGTCCGCTGGGGTGATGTTTCCAGCAGGGCAGGAGCTATATGCCCTGGGCCAGCCTTCGGAATCCCAGAAAGAAGTGAGAAGCCTGGTGGGCAGAGCACAAACAAAATTAAAACTTTCTGAGACATGTGATTCCTGTTTCCCTTCTTCATCACATACTTGGGTTTTTTATTAGCACCAATGGATTCCATGGGTTTCTATCCGAGCCACAGTGACAAATTATTCTCCTGGTGACTGAATTAGAAGTTGACAGTAAGTTGGAAGAATGCCTTTGGATCTGACATGATGAACAGATTAATCCTTCATGTATTTCCATTTCCATTCCTCCCTCCCCCCGGGGAAGTTTCCGCATTCTTTCAAGAAGTGCCTCCTAAAAGAGCCCAGTAGGTAATCCTTTGTCACAGAGCAAAGGCCTGGGCGTTAATCAGTCACAGTTTCCCCTAAGAGGAAATAGGAACACAGATTTCCTATATAAACTCATGTCTCGTCACCGTGTTCACAGCAGACCCAGTTCAGAGTTGGAATTCTTCTAGAAATCCTTTTTCAGCTGGCAGGGAAACATGGATTCTCCAAGGCCAGGATGGTTTCCCAGCGTCTTCCCAGGAGGACAAGAGGTAACGGGGGAACTCAGAGGGGCCCTTCTTGTCTCTTTGGTTTTATGTCATGGTTGCTTCTAATATAATTTCTAAAGTATCTAAAAATCAGGCTAAAGAATATTACCAGGAAGGCGTCGTTAAATGAAAATTTGGCAAGCCTCTTAGTTACCTTTGTCCAGCTCTGTGCAGGAAATCTGGGATCTATGCTTCAGGAAACCATTTCCAGTCCACCACGCCTCGGTCGATAGTGCCCTGGGGATGGCACAGAAGCATTGTCTGTTTGGGCCTGGTGGGTTGTCAGACAGCCAACAATCCAAGGTGAGGTTCACCTTTTTAGAAAAACAGTCCCTAACAATTGCTGGGGACATAGGCCGGCTCGATGACACGTGAAAATCCCACCCGTTGTAAACTGGACATTTTCTATCTTTGTAATCAAAACTGCCCTCTTCATTTTTCTTAACAACTAGATTTGTGAAGTGGCATTTTAATTAAAAGTGACACACAGAGCAAGCGTGAGGGACCTGGTCTGCAGGCCAATGAGCTGGTCTTCAAGGAGCTTGTCTTCAGGCTCCTGAGGACACAGGGCTGGTACTCTATGTGTAAGGGTTTCCTGCCTGTGCAGTTCGTGCTGCAGAAACAGATGATATTGTCGGCTGCAGATGTGTGCCAACTGCCTAAGGGGTGGCATCATTCATATTAGGAGAAAGAAGACAAGAAATTTATAAACACTTTTGGGTATGTGAGTTACAGAGAGATTTCTCAGACCCGGCGGTACATCGGGATGAGGTCTGGTGCCAAATGCAAGGGCCATGAGTGGACCAGTCCTACCAGATATAGGAACTCACCCTCAACTGCAGCTCCATCCCCTGGGGGTGGCCCCCTGTGGATTGAACAACAGGAAAGGAGATCACATTCTGCTCAAAAATGACCATTTACAGTGACTTTTTTTTTTTTTTTTTTTTTTTTGAGACTGAGTCTCCCTCTATCACTCAGGCTAGAGTTCATTGGCACAACCTTCGCTCACTGCAAACTGCCTCCACCTCCTGAGTAGCTAGGATTACAGGCACCTGCCACCATGCCCAGCTAATTTTTATGTTTTTAGTAGAGATGGGTTTTGCCATATTGGCCAGGCTGGTCTCAAACTCCTGACCTCAGGTGATCCGCCCACCTCGGACTCCCAAAGTGCTGGGATTACAGGCGTGAGCCACCATGCCCGGCCTGTGGTGACTTTTTAAAGCTGCTTATACACATGGACATAAAGATGGAAACAACAGACACGGGGAACTCCAAAAGGGAGGAGGGAGGGAGGAGAGCAAGTGTTGAAAAACTATCTATTGGGTACTATGTTCACTACTGGGGTGATGGGTTCAATAGAAGCTCAAAGCCCAGCATTATGCAATGTAACCATGTAACAAACCTGCACACATACTCTGGAATCTACAATAACATTTTTTAAAAACTGCTTATTATGTTGCAGAGTTTGGTAAAAATTATTTAAAATGTTAAGAAAGGAAGGATCTCTGTGGAATTACTGAACAAAAACATGTCATACAATAGATTTTCTGAGTAGCTTTTCTCCTTGTTTTGAATAGAAATAAGCATAAGCAAAAAAACAAAAACTGGATTTGTGTTTATTTTATGATGAGGGCTGATTCAGTTCTAACAACTTTAAAAAATATGTTGATAGTATTTAACTGATTTCAAAAAACTCTACCAAGATTCATCTGCTGTCAGAAATGGTGCAGATTTCATGTTCAAGTGCTATAACACATACATATAGATAGCTTCTTAAAGCTATATATATTATATTTTACATATACATATGTATTTAAAGCTATCATGTTACCATGTTGCTGCTGAGAAATGAATTTTTTAAAATATCGTGTTTGTGGAAATTATTATTTAGAAAAACAGGATTTGCTCCATTTCCTGTTTTTCCAGAAAACTTACATGCCTTATGCTTAAACAGAAATTGCATTTCTGGTAAGGCACATACGTAGAGAGTGCTTCTTTACAAAGCAAGCTCAAATTCATGATTTCATGTGGGTCCCCTAAACACGAGGAGGCAGCCTCCCAGGCGTGTCTTGTCACCTCTCCCTTAAGGAGGGGAGAACAGAGACCCAGGCAGGCTGGATAAGTGAGTTGTAGGACAGTGGAAAGGAAACGCCAGTCCCCTGCGGTGCTTCCTCAGACAGAAACGGTGCTCCTCTCCAACTGAAAAAACAGTCAGCTCTCATTACCACCACCAAAGGTGAAGTTCGGACCTGCCAAAAGAAAAACTTTTCCATTATGAAAAACATGATTTGACAGTTATGCAAGTGACAGAGAACATTAACAAATAAGAGCATATCCTGTGGATTCTGCAAACGGTTTGCTGGTTGATAATTATATTTTGGAACAGTTTTATGATCACTTGAGTTGATCTTGGCCAGAGTTCCCAATTATTTCTGCATGTTATCTGCTGACCAAATGCAGCTTTCTAATCTCTTTTCACACACTTGGCACGTTTCCTTTCCGCACAGCCAATAATTCGTTCATTCGCTCACTGAGGGTTTATCAGGGTTTATCAGGTATCTCTTGCAAGCTCATGATTGTGCAAGATCTTGAAAAATGAAGTGGTTGATTCCAGTTCTAATTTCAGGAAATATTTCTTAGACAGCCAATATTTGAGTCCTTTCTCTACTAAGTATAAATGTGTGTTTTGCCCAGGAGCCTAGCAAAATGATTGATTGGAAAGATTTTAGTTCTAGAAAATCAAATTACCCCTGTAATCCCAGCACTTTGGGAGGCTGAGGTGGTTGAATCACTTGAGGTCAGGAGTTCGAGACCACCCTGGCCAGTATAGTGAAACCCCATCTCCAATAAAAATACAAAAATTAGGCAGGCAAGGTGGCACGTGCCTGTAATCGCAGCTACTCAGGAGGTGGAGGCAGGAGAATCGCTTGAAGGCGAGAGAATCGCTTGAACCCAGGAGGCAGAGGTTGCAATGAGCCGAGACTCACCATTGCACTCCAGCCTGGGCAACGGAGCACGACTCCATCTCAAAAAAAAAAAGAAGAAGAAGAAGAAGAAAGTTGAATTACTTACACTTGTCACTTCATCACTCTGAGTCACACCTTCTTGCTCTAAAACATGAAGGCCTGGGTGAGAATTGTTTAAAGACATCTTCAAGACCTAGAGTTCTATGCTCTAGGGTGGTGCTGGTCTGGATTTGGAGTTAGCAACAGAAATCCCCAGAAAGTAACTACTACAGGTGTCAGCCATGACTGGGACCAGCCGCACTCATCTCCTTGTCTTGCAGGATAAGGTCTGCATGTTTTGGGGCAAATGTTTTGTCATCTTCCTATGAGAAAGCAGCACTGGCCTGGGGGGCTTGCTCCTCCTGCCTCCCCCATTTGTTTTTCCTCTCTCACTGCTCTCCAAAAGAAGCGAGAACATTTTTTTAAAATGCATTTTATTAATGGAAAATTTTTATTTGAAATATGGTCATTTCCTTTTTATAATGTTGCTTATATTCAGGAAGGAAAAGCTGAGAATCCGTGGGCTTTGATTTTAAAACTCAAACAGAAATGTTAGTTAATAAAACAAAGGCATTTTTCCCACTGTTCTGAGGGCCGTTCTGGCAAATGGTTCCGGGGGCCGTGTGATGGTTTGTTACCAGAAGTGATTCACTGGGAAGGAGAACCACTTCATCTCGTCAGAAACCATGGAAACCCTCCATACCACTCTGCTCCCCTCTTGGGGGAGTTCTCAACAGAAGACACTGGAAAGTGGATGTCACTGGGATGAAGTTAGAAATCCCAAAAGTGCACTGTTTGAGCAAGATCGAATTCAAAGGCATCACTGTTTTCAAAACCTGTTTTTGGCTTCCTTCCAATCTGAAGCCAACACCGACATTCTGTTATGCTGTTTCCCATTGTGGGCGGATTGACTTAATTTTTAATGAGTGATTCACCACTCATGGCTGTATGTTTTCCGCCTGCTGAGCTGAGAATTAAGTCATGTTTCCTTTAAAAAATTCTTTTTGATATCAACTGAGTAATGTGGTTCGCAGTGTTTGAGACAAGGAGACATGTTAATATCACTTAAAAGAAGGCATTTAACCTGACCTAGGTTCTTAAGACACGGCAATCATGACGCCATCATGACTGGAATGCTCTCTAGAAAAGGAATCTGTCTCATTCAGCTTTCAAAAACATTTCTTTCTATAAGAATATTTTCCAAAGTTGTGCAATTATTTGAAACATTTTTTGAGGGTAGTGCAAATCCAATCCATTTGGGAAGCCACGTGGCAGGTTTCCTAATGGGAAGCCTGGTAATATCGTGTGTTTTCCCACAGTGTTCGCAGGGTCTCACCCCTGTCCACTTTGATTACTCCAACTGGCCTCTGTCCATCCAGCAGGGGTCTGGCAATCCTTTCTGATCCATAATCTTTATTAAAATAGCACCAGAGGTACTTGTGGCCACCAGAGCTATTTAGCTCCTGCCTTGGGCCCCACCCCTTACCAAACTGTTCCCTCTCCTGGGCCCCTCAACACCACTCCTTCAGGATGACTCTGAAGCACAGGCCGCCCCATCTTTACAGTGAGTCCCTCCTGCCTGGCCTGAGCACAGACCAGTGAGCCCACCGAGTGAGCAGTTGAAGCTCATCCCTGTGCCCAGCACCTCGGGGCCCCCAGGGTCAGATTTTACCCAGTAGAACCCAAGAACCTAGAGGATGGGAAACACAGCCAGCAATGAGGCGGCAGGAGGGGTGCAAATCAGAGGGGTAAGACAGGGAGGCTGGAGGTGCAGGTGGAACATTTGGGAGTCAGTCGTGGGGAAAACAACATGACCAGAAAAGGAGCAGAGGTGGGGCCTGTGAGGCTCAGGTGCCGAGTGTCTGTGCTAAGCAGCCACGTGGGGGTCAGCAGGTCACCCCTCTTCTAAGGACATCCATCTCCCTAGCTGCCCAGTGGAGCCACCTCTGCAAGGCTCTAAGGTTCTTGCCATCCAGGTTGGGCCCTCAGAAGAAACTGAAAATTTCTAGCACAAAATTCATAGCACACTGAAAATACAAGGGGTGGCAGCTGGGAGTTGTTTTCCTTTGGGGACAATCTGCTCTTATCCCAGCATCTTGGGCCTTGGCTCAGGGCTTCCTGAAGCTGAGCTTCCCTGGAGAGGAGGCTCCCTGTGCAGGACAGCTGCTCACCAGTGCTCCTGGGCCTAGGGGCACTCAGGAAACACCTGGGTACCCTCAGAGCCAGACCGCAGGCCTGGAGCCACTCCTTTTGCTGATACACCTGCACATCAGAAAGCCACACACCTGCTCTAGAACCCTAGGCACCAAGTCTAAAATCCAAACACGGCATCAGGAGCCCAAATACCGGGTTAGAATCCAGGTCCCCAGTCAGAAAACTAAATGCCATGCAACAAATCCAAGTACCTCTTCAGAAACCCAAATACGTGGTCAGAAAGCCAAGTACGTGCCCAGGCATTTGTAATAATCGTGTAGGTGGGAGTCTTCATTTTCCTCCAGAACAGGTAGCCCCTTTCTGAAATTCATCATAAAGCTAAAAAAAAAAATTGTTTTATTTCAGTGAGGCTGTCGTGCATTTTTTAATGTGTCTGCTGTTTGTGTCACAGTGTGCCTGGGATATTTGAAAAAGTTTGAAGTTGCCCCTGGGCACAGAATCTAGGGTCCTGATTGAAAATGAGCAGAGGGTTGAGGAAATAGACTCACTGAAATTGCGTATTCAGGTCTATGAAAGACAGAGAACTACATCAGGGGTGTCACAGCAACCTGGGGGCTCCTTTTCTAAGTTTCTTAAATCCCCAGGAAAGGGTTTTCTTCGAGGACGTGGTTAAAAGGAAATGAACTACTAACCTTGAGAAATGAAAAGTCACGTTCAGAGAACGGCCCAACAGTTCTGACTGATCAGAGAGGGCATGTTTTCTCTAACTTCCATTTTCTACTTTATCCATAATTTATGTGATGTGTGACGCATACTTGAAGCTAATGTGTGGTGGGGCCACCGCAGAGGGACAGAAAACAGTTGATGTGGAAGCCATGCCTGACTGTCACAGACGGGGGTGTGGGGGGCCAGGGTCTCAGCTCCTGGGGGGGCGAGGGAGCCCATTGTCCTGGGATCCCCAGGGCTTACCCAGCATGCATTGTGCATCGGGTCTCAGGAACCTGCGTTGCTGATGGATGTGTGAATGAGTGGACAGGCGTGGAGGACGGGGGAGCGGGGAGAAGACAGTTGTATCTTTGCATTCTTCACAGAGCCTGGGGCAGCACTTAGCACAAACAGGGCTGGCTACTTAAAACCCGGGGTCACTCGTTCAAAAGGCAGGAAAAAAAGCTTTTTCCTTTCTTCGTGTTCTCTCTCTGGACCTTTCATAGTGGTGTGTGTGTGCGTGTGTGTGTGTGTGTGTGTGTGTGTGTGTGTGTGTGTGTGTTTTACCTTTTATTTAATGTCACATTCCCCCAGGCACTAGGATACTCTCACTGCCTTCAACTGGGCAGGTAGAGGGCGTCCATGCAGCCCCCATCCTCCCTATTGAGGAGTGGGGGGAGTCTCAGTTGCTGACCGGGGCAGGAAGTGGACAGTCAAGAACCCAATGGGGTGGGGCAGGAGGTGGGCCAGGTGTGAGTTGAGGGGCCATACCCCGGCACATGTCCCATTGCCCCACCAGAGTTCCCTCACAAAACACAAGTTCAGAGATAAAATTCTTATGACAGGTGAAGGTAGCAGTTACAGAGCATTAAGCCCCAAGCACGAGGGTCTCTCTTCTGAGTGAGGGCCTGAGCACTGCACTGCTCTTGTGTCCCCAAAGCCCACCCTGAGTATGAGAAGTGAGGGACAGAGTCCTGCAGTGTCCATCCCATGGTGACTGGTGAAGGATTTTCTTTTCCAGGGGAGCACAGCCAGAGCTCTCTTCTCTGATTCCATCATTAGTTTCCGGAAAAGCCTTCCCTGCCCACCCCATCTGATGCTACCTGTCTGACTTCCAGCCCCAAGTTACTTTCTGTACCCCCATTTTACTTTATATTGTCATTAAAGCACTTACCAGTATTTGGAACTGTGGTATTTACCCATTCTCTCACCCGCAAGAACGCAGGCCCCATAGGATGGGGATCCCATCCCTCTGTCCCCTCGCACAAGTGCTGGCATGAGAGAGGCACCCAGTGAATTTTAGGTGCATGAATGAATAGTCCTTACATGACTTTATATCCCTTTAAAAGCAAGCTGGATATAAATAAATAAATGAAATCCAGTGGCTCACACCTGTAATACCAGCAGTTTGGGAGGTCGAGGCAGATGGATCACGAGGTCAGGAGATAGAGACCATCTTGGCTAACATGGTGAAACCCGTCTCTACTAAAAATACAAAAAAATTAGCCAGGCGTGGTGGTGGGTGCCTGTAGTCTCAGCTACTCAGGAGGCCGAGGCAGGAGAATGGCGTGAACCCTGGAGGTGGAGCCTTGCAGTGAGCGGAGATCGCACCGCTGCACTCCAGCCTGGGCGACAGAGTGAGACTCTGTCTCAATAAATAAATAAATAAATAAATAAATAAATAAATAAATAAAGTCAACTAACACCTCCAAGTGTCTCAGTCAATTTTCAGTGATTTTTCTCTGTCCAACACCAGACTAGCTTCAGTGATTTCTTTCACTGATGTGGCCACATTTGTTTTGTTTTATTTTGTGGCCATGCAGCCCGATGTCACAGGAGCTGTTAGTCCTCCTGACTCCCTGCTGGAACACAGGGGAGAGCCTCATTCCAGGTCTGCACTGGCCCCAAACTGGGCCAAGACTGCACATTTCAGTTCACTTTGGGTTTCTGATAGCAGTTCTCTCCCCAGTCCCCCACTCCCAGGATTCCTAAGAGCTAAGGGATGTGCCCACCAATCCAAGCCACCTACTAGCATTGAACTTCTGTCTTGAAAGGGATCTGGTTTTGAACCAGTCACTGGGAGGTGCGTTCTAAGGTGAGGCCTTCCTGGTCAATAAACCTCTAAGTGTCGCCCACCAAAAAGAGTAAATCTGACCTCAGCCCCGTCCCATGGTGATGTCTATTCCATCAGGGCAGAGGGGCAGCAGCTGGCAAGAGAGGCTCAACCCCCACCACTCCTGAGAGCCAGGAGGTCCCAGCATTCAAACTCAGGCTTCACAGATCCACACATCTTTGTTCTCAGAGAGGAGAACCCAAAGTGTGTCTCCCAGTGAGTTCTGAGGATGAGGGAATTATGAACAGCACCATGTCTGCTTGTGAGATAAGCCGACCCACCTGGTTCCTCATAGTGGGAGGTGGCTCAAGGGTCAAGTGGCCCATTCTGCCTGGTCCTCTTGGTTTTCTTCCATCCGCTTCCCTGGAGATGGTTATGTGCTTTGCTTCTTACTAACAGTAACGTATCCAGAAGCCAAGGCAAGCTAGGAAGAGGAGTGAGATCTGGATCTGCGGATCCAGAATAGCAAAATTACCCAGCTGAGGCTTAGCTGACTGTCCAGACCCTGACGGTGGGATTTAGAATTGGACAGCATCCAAGCCGTTCTGTGATTTCATCAGCACCATCATGCAATAAGCTGTTGTAAACACCTATATGAAAACCTGTTTTCCAACGATGCTGCAACATTTGATTAATTCTTCAGGATGGGATAGCAAGATGGCTAAAGCAAGCATTGCTTGCAGTCATGATGAATTTGCTGAGTCTCAGAGGGAAATTGCCAGGCCACGAACTAATCATTCTTAGGTGCCTCATTTACCATTCTGTCCATGTTTATACCAACTCTACACGAGCGTGCACGCGCACACGCACACATGCGCGCGAAATATTCCAGACCACCTTGAGCTAAATGAATTTGACCTCTATCTATAAAATGCACATTAGCGTGAAATGGAGGGGGCTTTCTTTAAGGGTTCGGCAAGCCATCTAGCCCACATGCTCCTGTCTTAGGTGCCAGCCTTGGTCTTAAAGAGCCTGGTTTCTAAGGGAAAATTCATGTCATGAACATCTTGTTGCCAGGAATCAGTGTGATTCGCTTCATTTCAGGATGATGTTGAGTCTCCTGTGTTATTCCCAGTGTGGACGTGGAACAGTGACTGATGTCTAATTATTTGGAAGGGAGAGGGCCTCTCTAAGAAGGACATACAATGTCGGAAGCTTGCGTTGCTTGGCAACACGTAACTTTACCTATGTTTCACCAAAGGCAGTTTAAAGGGCTAAAGACGTCCATTCATGCAACAGTAGATTATAAGGAAGATCTCAAAACCTGCCCCGTCAAAATCACTCTTTCCACCATAGAAATAAACACTGAAGAGAGGGTTTGGGACGTGGGTGTTTGCATGTTGCACACCGGTAAGGAGGGTGGGAAAGAAGGCAGTGGTGCCCCCATTTTTCTGGAATCGTACTATGTACATACCCTGTTAAAGTTGATTCGAATCACTCATTCCTTACCATAAAACCTCCAACCTGAGACTCCCCTTCAGAATGTATGCCCCTGCAGCTTCCCCTGTTTTTATGACTGTGGCACCTTGCTGGAACCCGTGCCAGTCCCTTCCCATCCAGCTAGTATGCCTTCCAGCATTCAGCTTCAGCCCCCAACCTTGTTTCATGTCAGCAGCTGAGCTCATGAAAACTCTTCTTTCCAATGAAGGAGGAGGCTGAGAGGTGCACCAATGGCTAGATCGAGGCACACACAGGCTCCAGGTTCACAGGAACAGGGCCGTCATGTCGGGCTGTTGGGAGTTCCTGTGAATGCTACAACCCTCCTTTCTTTTTGAAGTGGGTGTAGTAAGAAGCATGTCTGTTCATTGTGGCAGCCTGAGTTTTGGAGGCCCCCACAACATTCTTTCCTACGTGGAAAGAGTTTTCTTTTTAATTCAGAAACAACAAAACTTCTCAGCCTCAAACCAGGCCAAGCTTATAGTGTCATGGCAAAAAAAAAAAAAAAAAAAAAAGAAAAAGAATAAATTAAAACAGGCAAAGCAAAAAACAAATAGAAAAAAAAGAACACAGTGCAACAGTCAAAATCAGGTTAACTTAACGAATTTGGGCGGAACTTAGATTTAACATTTCCTTGAAGTTTGGCTTCCATAAACCACCTGTCTGTTTCAAACAGCAGCCTCTGAAGTACAATCCAGCTTATTTCTCCCCTTTTGATCAATGCTTTTCCCAGGAATCAAACCCAGCTCTTAAGAGCACTTGTAATGAAAGCTGAAGACAGCTGACCACTGGCCCTGAATACCCAGGTATACTCTGAGTTTGCCCACAAGGAAAAGTTACGGAGTCCACATGCTCCAAAGGGGACTCCATGTTCAAGGTAATCTCCCAAGTTCCTCTGCTGCTGCTGGCTGTGAGGCATTAATATCCCCCCACAACCTGGACTCAGGGGCTGCAGCCTCAGAGGACCAGCACTGTGGAGTTCAAGTTCAGTTCAGCACTTGAATAGTACATCCTTCAGGAAACCAGGGCGCTGAAGACTGAAAAGCAGAATCAATAACGTTCATGTATATTTTAAAGCCAGAGTTCACAAATTAGAGACCATAGGAATTAATATAAGTACATGTACATGTATTTGTGGCTATGTGTACTAATTACAAATAAGAGACAAGAAAGGAGATATACATATGGGTGAACCAAGCATATTCAAAACTTAATATGGCAAAAGTTCAAATGAATGTGAACTAACAACAAAAAATATATAGTTTCTCATTTCTAGACATATAACTTCTGCTTTTTCAAAACCATTTCTCAAGTTATTGATAATAATACAAATTCAAATTCTGTCCTTAAGTTGCATAATGAAGGAGAGTAAATTAATGTATTTTAAGATGATCTTTCTGGTTTTTTGTTTTTTTTTTGAGACAGAGTCTCGCTCTGTCGGCCAGGCTGGAGTGCAGTGGCCAGATCTCGGCTCACTGCAAGCTCCGCCTCCCGGGTTCACACCATTCTCCTGCCTCAGCCTCCTGAGTAGCTGGGACTACAGGCGCCGGCCACCTCGCCCAGCTAGGTTTTTTTTGTATTTTTTAGTAGAGAGGGGGTTTCACCGTGTTAGCCAGGCTGGTCTCGATCTCCTGACCTCGTGATCCACCCATCTCCGCCTCCCAAAGTGCTGGGATTACAGGCTTGAGCCACCGCGCCCGGCCCGGATCTTTCTGTTTTTAAGTCCCGCTGCTTCCGTCACATTTACACCGGCACACACGGACACTTCCATCTGTCCCCATTCGTCATCACAGTGAGATGAAGCTGAGAGTTCGATTCACTAAGTTTTATATAGCCAGTACCATGTGAAACACATGATTTGATTTAAGGGTGTGGTGTGACTGCAATGGGAAGCAGCCGAACACACAGCAGCAATACTGCAACATCACCATGACAACCAGTGGAAATAATGGCCCCCTTTGGGAATAAAAGAGATCTCAAATCCTGTTGCAGTCAGTAGCATTGGCTGTCTGCAGTAGAGATGGTTTTCGATGATTGTTTCAGAAATTTCTTATCAACAGAAAATGAACGAGAAGGGGAGTTTTCAGAAGATAAATGGATTTGCAGACAACTAATGCGATCACCAAAATCACCAAGGAAAGCAAAGCAGTGACTGGGGAAGCTGAGGCTGAGGTAGCAAGAGCATTCCCCGCAGGCTGCTATTCCAGTCGCTGTGAAAGCCTAGTCACTGTCTTTGCCACGCAGAACGCATCTCTGGGAACGCTGTCGATCTGTGCCTCCATCTCTTAAAGCTTTCCATTTCTGTCTGGATTTTGTCTTTATGGGAGGCAGGAATAATAGTGAATTGAATGAAATGGAGTATGTAAATGTCTAGCACAGTCCTTGGCACATAGAAAGTGCTCTATAATCAGTAATTCACATCAAATTCTTGGGACAAATGAAAGTGAGTGCCTGGCACTGCACATAGGAAGTGTAATCGTCTTTTAAAGGAAAAGACGTGGCAGCAGACCATCCTCCCGACATGACGTGCTGCGTTGGTGCGTTTACGTCCCTGTTCCTTCTGAAAGACTCAAAATTGTGTTGGAGCTACTGGTGCACATTTGTAAGACCTGCACTAGCGACCACGCCACTGGGAAGGGCACTTCTTTATGAAGTCGCCATATTCCCAGGGAGACTGGTCAACACATAGAATGTGAAATAAAGAAGCTATGTGAAAAAAAATTCTCCTTTGTCACGGAGAAAGAGAACTTGGTGAGACTGGGCAGCTGCAGGAGCCTCAGTTTTTCAGATAACAGAACAAAGTAAAACTTGAGGGTACATTTCCCTTTTTGTTTTAGGAAGTGCTGTAGAAGGGGGCAAAGAGATCTTTGATATGAGAAGGTATTTCTTCAAAGCAGCATCGTGCCTGAAATAGCATTGTTCTCTACGCTGAGAGAGGGGGAAATGGGAATTTGCTGTTCAACGGGTTTAAAGTTTCAGTTACCAGAGATGAACAAGTCTGAGAACTCCGCTGTGATGCATCATGCCTCTAGTCACCGAGACTGCGTTGTACACTTTTTTGTTAAAAGGGTAAATCTCATGTCAAATGTTGTTACAACAATTAAAAAAACAAAACAAAACAAAAACAAACCCTAGACCATATTTGCGGAAAGGCACTAACCATACATGTGCTCAGGAGCTCTTTTGTGTCTTCTTCACTCCATGCTGTAGTTCAATTTAGTTTTGCTTTGCAAGGATCCTCAGAAAGTGTATCATCAGCAATGACTTTTATTTTAAAACTGCATGTGAACCACGGGGGGAAATCATGATCGACGCTGCTCATTGTCCTTCCTCCCTGTGGGCTGTGAATCCAACTCATCCTGGGAGCAGGGTGTTCTCGCCGTCTGTTCCTCTCTGAGCTCAGTGCACAGAAGCATTCTGCTTACCCAGCTGGGACTGCCGACTGCACCATGGAGCACGCGGGTTGCCCGGCTCTCAGCAGCTACGCTGGATTGTATGCCACCTTTCTTACTGACTGATTATGAACTTAAAAAAAAATCACTCTGCTGCAGTGAATTATACATTTATTTTTAAGCATTTATTTCAACTCGAGATGAGCGGTCTCTCCTGTAAATTTCTCCCTGCTGGATCTTTGCTCTGGTTTCTGATGACATAGTGTGAGTGCCGGCGGCCGCGAGCTTCTGAAGGAAAATTACAAAGGGAATGCCCAGTAAATAATGTATTGCCTTTCGCATCAGTAGCCTGCTTGGGAATGTTCAGATTATCAGCCCAGGAGACTCCAGTGCTGTGGACATGGGTCTGAACGAGTTGGTCACCTAGGGGCTACTGAGAACGCGGGGCTCTGTAAGTATCCATGGATGCACAGCGCAGACGCGGAAAGGGATTCCCAGAATGTTCCTTCTGTTGCTGGTTTAGATTGTGAGGGAAAAAATGCATTTTCTGTGAGTCTTTAATTTAATATTAAGTGTTGCTACTGGTTGACAATTTAGGAATGTCACAGCAGTTCTATTCCTTGTCAACTCTGTGCTTCCGCCTCTCTCCCGGTTTCTAAAATGTAACATCCATTAGTTGGTGGGGTAACAGTTTGGATCAAATGATTTTCTGCCTGTTTTATGTCTTCTACTTCATTCAATTGATACCTAACGTGTAAGTAATCTCTCTTTCACCTAAAATAAAAGAGCTAAATTTTCTTTAAGCAAACAGAACACCCTTAGAATTTTGGACCCGCACCCTTCAACTAACATGAAAATGTTAGAGACATTTTGGGAAATATTTTATATGGAAGCTGACTAACCAAGGATTTGAAATGTCACAACACAAAATTGGAGGGGAGATTTTCTCTAGCTGCGTTTCTTTTCTCCCTCTCTTTTTTTAGAAGCATACTGCTTATAGTTTAAGACCATATCCTGTTGAATGAATAGCCTACGTTCTCAGAAACTGTATATTTGATAAATGCTCAAATTGTTTTTAAATTGCTAATGCTCCCATGTGGGTAAGCTCAGATATATTATGGCTCACCTATGAATTGGTTTTGATACTTATGATGAGAACAGACTTCCTGCTGAGAATAAATATTAGATTTCATTCGATATGGTGCTTCGTTTAAATCAGTTTATCCCCGAACCTGTTTTTTTTTTTTTTTTTTTTTTTTTTTTTTTCCTGCAAAGTGAAGGAGGCCCTACAAGCTCTTGCACTGCGCTCAGAGGAAAAGTCGTCCCTGGCACCCTAAGAATTCCACCAAGCCTCACTCACTTGGGCAACTGCCCAGAAATGCTCAGCAGTGTTCAGACACCTCATGTCTCAGTAGGTGACCGTGCCCACTGACAGGAAGCTACCACTCCAGGACCATGCCCTCTCCATTCACAGTCATGGAGAGCAGGAGAGTCTTTATGCATCTGAACTCTGCAGGTACCATCATGAGTGGCTACAGTTCACTTTCAACATTTGCTGTATTTTGTTCACACTAAGAGAGAATATTTGACTTTCATATTAAAGAAGCTAGGCTAAAACAACTAATCATGTTTTACCTATACTGTGAAAGGGCTTCCATCCATTTATCTAATCAACTTATGTTCCATCCCAGTTACTCTGTGTGCAGAGAGATTGGATTGTGTGTATGCGTGTGTGTGTGTGTGTGTGTGTGTGCGTGTCTGTACTATGTATGGGACATCACATGGAAACCGGGGAAGGAATGCATTTATAGAAGTGGAAAGTTCTCAGGAAGTCTTCAGCTTTGGATCTGCTTTTACACTGAGCACTTGGTGTCAGTGTGCTGGAGAAAGGCTGATAGTAAGTGAAGTGTGGGCACGACTAGAGTGCCGGAAATTTCCTTGCATAGTATTTTATCCCAGTCACGCACTGGGGGATTCTGGACATTTTGTCAGACCCCCATTTTGATGGAGATTTAAATCCTTCCACTCCCGGAATTGCTTCTTCGGGCCTGTTCAGTGCTGCTGTGTGGTTCAGTGGCCCACCCTCATGCCCAAGAGTGCCTCTTACTTCAAAACCCCAGGCAGACCCCCATCCCAGTGCATAGGTAGGGGCTGCCAGGTGCTCAGGTCCCCTGTCCCCAGAGGAAACTCCTCAGAGAGGCAAATTAAGGACTATGCCCTCCCTTTTCTGACATAGGGGTCTCCCACGGGATGATGACATGTTCTGGGAGATAAAATGGGAAAGTTCTTAGTATTAGGAACACAGGATGCTGTGAAAACCAGCCACACATTAGGTGGGCAAATGTAAGAGAGCACGCTGTAATCTAGAGTAAGGGGCACTGGAAACATCACCGGGGTCCTACAGGTTGACAAGGCTGTGGGCGCACCTGGTTTCTCCTCTCTCCCATCCCTCATCAGTAAACACCATGACCCTCATGACCCCTGGCAGCAGCAGGGGAGGTGGCAGTGTTCCCTCTCACCTGATCTTTGCAGGCTGGAAGGCTGTCTTGCTGGCTCTGCTTGTACTTGGTAGAGCACAGCTACTGCCTCGGGAGCAAAGACCCAGGCTGTGCCAAGTCAGGACTGTGAGTCCCAGTCATGGGGACCCCCGGGGCAGCCACGGTCTCATCCATCGCCCTCTCTGACAGCCAGAGCCTACGTGTCTGTGGAGGGAAGAGCAAAGCTGTCAGCATGAGTATGTGCGTGTTCAGCTGACTGTGGACTGCTCCTGCCTGTTTATTTCTGCTGTGACTTCAGGGTGCTGAGGGCATCGAGGGGGAACAAGGCCATCAGGAGGAAGTGGGCGAGGACAAAATTGTTTCCAGGGAGTTTGTATAAAGGTGGTCACTTGCAGGGGAGCTGCCTAGGGAGGGGGCAGGTAAGACACTGCTGTTCAGGAGGAAGTCAGTAGCGAGGAGCACCCTCTATCTAATTCCAGGGGCCCTACCAATCAGAACAGCTGCCAAGGAAGGAAGATGCAACAGTGTGTAGGTTGGCAGGAAAAGTCAGTGATATCAGAAGGATGGATACAGGGAGGGCCAGGGCCTGCTCCTGGCTGCTGGAGCCCTGCGTGACACGTGGCGCACGCTCAGGCAGCCATGTCTGAATGGCTGAAAATGATCCGATGAATGACACAATACCAATTGGCTTTGCAGTGTTTGGGAGTCAGTCATGCGTCTTTTTTTTTTTTTTCTTCTTCTTTTTTTTTTTTTTTTTTTGAGACAGGGTCTTGCTATGTCACCCAGGCTGGAGTACAGTGGTGTGATCACAGCTCGTGACCTCCTGGGCTTAAGCAATCTTCCCACCTCAGCCTCTCAAGTAGCTGGGACCACAGGCATGCACCACTGTACCAGACTAATTATTTTTATTTTTTGTAAAGATGGGGTCTTACTTTTTCACCCAGGCTAGTCTTGAACTCCTGGCTCAAGTGATCCTCCTGCCTTGGCTTCCCAGGGTGCTGGGATTACAGGCATGAGCCACCGTGCCCGGCCTGGGAGTCATATGTCATATGGATGCTGGGTTTTTTGCCTCTGCAGATGTGCATGCACAGATAGACCATGTACAGTCTTGAAGAGCAGAGTGGACTGTGGCTCAGACACCAGGTTCAAATCCTAGCTTGTCACTTCCTTCCTGACTTCAGGAGGTAACTTGACTGCTGTAAGGTAGTACCTTCCTCGTTGGTGATGAGAGACATAGCTGAGATGATTCTTGTAAACCACTCAGCACATGCCTGCACGTGAGTGAGCCCTGTAGAGCGTAGCTGCTGCTGTTGTGGCTGTTTCCTTCTCTGTGTTCTCCTAATCACACTGGGTGGTTGTCATTTTTGGGAAAAGAGACGTTAAAAAATGTTTTCCAATACATTAAAAATATTAACACTGTTGATTCTTTTAGAATCATGCTGTGTAACTTACTTTAAAACTATACTCTGTTACATTCATCCTGGTAATAGTGTTTAACAAAAAGGAAAAAGAAAAAAAAACAGAAAGTAGCATAATAATATCCGTGAGCAGTTTTTAAGCGTGAAATAATCCTGAATAGCTAGAAAATTCAGAGGGCATTTCGCGTTATGCGTCTGTGGCAGTTCATGTGCGGACATCAGGCTCTGGAGTTCTGCCAGCATTTTAAAATTAGAACTAAAGAAATGCGCCCCAACTTAATTAGTATAAATGTTGCCGTGCAACTTCTAATAATGAGTGTAATTTGCAATACATGCTCACCATGTAATTTAGCACAATGGGAACCCGCAGACTGTAGGACTAGTGTTTACTCAAGAGAAATGATTAATACAGAAAGGAACAAAGTTTAGCAACTGGAAGTCTTTGCAGGGGCCCCATGGATGCCTATTGAGATTCTCCCATTTATATCACCCCATTGGCAACACCCCACCGATTCCCACCCCAGAGCGTCTGCCAGGACCACAGAGAGGAAGCTGTGTCATCTACTTAGTTGTACGACAATTTACACATGAGTGGGTACCTCAGTTTCCTTCTCCATAAAATGAGGGTGATAATGGTCCTAACATCTTATTGTTGGGGGGATTAAATGGGTCAATGATGTAAAGCACTTAGGAAAGGGCAGAGTGTGCTGCGCACAACAAATGTCATGTGTTAATAACGATGATACTACGCTTATGACCATCTTTGCAAGTGTGATCCTTCATGGGGATCTTGGATGCCAGGCTGAGGAGGGTGCCCTTCATCCCAAAGCACAGTACATGTTGGTCCTGGGGTGATTTGTCTTTATTGAGGTAAAATTCACATAACATAAAATTCGCCGTTACGAAGTATACAGTCTAGAGCATTTTGTACATTCACAGTGTTGGGCAGCCATCACCTCTACTTAGGTACAACACATTTTCATCATCCAAAATGAAACCTGAACCCACTAAGCAATCAGTCTCCATTTCCCCCTTCTCCCATGCTGGCAACCACCAATCAGTTGTCCATCCATATTGATTTACATATTCTGAATATTTTCCATCACCATCCAGTATGAGACCTTTTGTATCTGGCTTCTTTCATATACCAACGTGTTTTGAAGTTCACCTGTTCTGTAGCATGTATCGATATTTCATTCCTTTTTAGGCTGAATCGTATCTCATTGAGTTACTATGTTTTGTTTACTCATTCATCAGTGGATGAGCTTAGGTTGGTTTCTGCCTTTTGACTGTGATGAATTATGTGCTATTATGATAGTCATGGATGAGTTTTTCTTTGAACACATTTTCATTTCTCTTGGATATATACCTAGGAGTGGAATTTAAACATCATTCTATGGTTAAATTTTGAGGAACCACTAAATCTTTCCATAGTGGCTGCACCATTTTAATTCTTACCAGCAATGTCTGGGGGTTCTAATTCTTCTACATCCGTGCCAACGCTGGTTTTCCTTTTATTTTTTTCTAAATTATAGCCATCCTAAGAGGTGTGAAGTGGTATGTGATTATGGTTTGGGTTTGCGTTTCCTTAATGAATAGTGATGGCAGGCATCTTTTCATGAACTTTCTGGCTGTTTGAATGACTTGTTTGGAGAAGCATCTATTCAATCCTCGGCCTGTTTTTTGGGTTGTCTTTTTGTTGTTGAGTTGAAAGAGTATTTTATGTATTCTGGCTACTACGTTCTTACCAGATAAATCATTTGAAAGTATGTTTTCCGTTCTGTAGGTCATCTTTTCACTTTACTGTAAGTGTCTTCTGATGCACAAAAGTCCTGAGATGATTCTAGACAGAGACTGGGCATAACAGTGAAAAACATTGCACTATAAAGTGAGAGGCTCCTTCCTCTCTTTGTTCTCTTCCAACCTTCCTTATACCCAGAAAGAAAGTCTCAGCTTGGTGCTGGTGTGGCCTTGACATCCGTCTAATCCTTGCTTATCTACCTTTTTAGCAAAGAGAGAACAGGCTCTAACCCAACAGCCTTATACAGGGCCAGCCAGGAAATTCATAGCCTGTCTTCCCCATCTTCACTGGTGATACTCAGCCTCCTATTTATACTAATGACAAAGAGTGTTAACATCATGGATTTGATGTTTTAAAAAATGGGTGAGTGATATGATAAAGCTTGTGAAGGTGCTAAGAGAATAGCAGAACTGCTGCTGGACGCCTCTGGGCCTCCCTGAGTAGGTGACAGATGGGGGGTGCCCAAGGACCCTCCGTCTGGTGATCGGAAGTGGGGCAGATGGAGGACGCTGGGCAGGCCGGCCATGAGCCAGCAGCTGGGAAGCCATTACTGACTCCTCAGTGTGCCCCAGGAGTCTTCCTGGACACCGTTCTCCATTCTTTCTCCCTTAATCCTCTCAACTGCCCAGCAAGGTGAGGAAGGCCTTGAGCTTCAGGGCTGAAGAGAAAGAAGGGAAAGGTGTGAAGGTTGGCTGAGAGGAATGTGGCAGGACTTGGTGAGGAATGGATGTGGGGGAAGGAGTGTCTAGAAGGATCTGGAAGGATCCGTGTCCAGTGAAGGGAAAGATGGACAGACACGGAACTAGAAGCAGCATTTGAGAAGCGTCTTCACGTTTTTCATAGCTTGGCCTGTTTGAGTTTCCTGCGACTGCTGTAGAAAATTACCAGAAATTGGCCAGGCGGGGTGGCTCACGCCTGTAATCCCAGCACTTTGGGAGGCTGAGGTGGGTGGATCACGAGGTCAGGAGATGAAGACCATCCTGGCTAACACGGTGAAATCCCATTTCTACTAAAAATACAAAAACAAAATTACCTGGGTGTGGTGGTGGGTGCCTGTAGTCCCAGCTACTTGGGAGGCTGAGGCAGAATGGTATGATCCCAGGAGGGGGAGCTTGCACTGAGCCGAGATAGCGCCACTGCACTCCAGCCTGGGCGGCAGAGCAAGACTGTCAGAGGGGGAGGGAAGGGGAGGGGAGGGGAGGGGAGAGGAGGGGAGGGGGAAAGGAAGGCAGGAAAGGAAAGAAGGGAGGGAGGGAAGGGAGGGAGGGAGGGAGGGAGGGAAGGAAGGAAGGAAGGAAGGAAGGAAGGAAGGAAGGAAGGAAGGAAGGAAGGAAGGAAGGAAGGAAGGAAAGGAAGGAAAGGAGGGAAGGAAAGGAAAAAGGGAGGGAGGGGAAGGAAGGAAGAAAAGGAAGGAAGGAAGGAGGGAAGGAAGGAAGGAAGGAAGGAAAGGAAGGAAGGAAGGAGGGAGGGAGGGAAGGAAGGAAGGAAAGGAAGGAAGGAGGGAGGGAGGGAGGAAGGAAGGAAAGGAAGGAAGGAAGGAGGGAGGGAGGAAGAAAGGAAAGGAAAGAAAAGAGGGAGGGAGGGAGAGAGAGAGGGAAGGAAGGAAGGAAGGAAGGAAGGAAGGAAGGAAGGAAGGAAGGAAGGAAGGAAGGAAAGGAAGGAAAGGAGGGAAGGAAAGGAAAAAGGGAGGGAGGGAAAGGAAGGAAGGAAGAAAAGGAAGGAAGGAAGGAAGGAGGGAAGGAAGGAAGGAAGGAAGGAAGGAAGGAAGGAAGGAAGGAAGGAAGGAGGGAGGGAGGAAGAAAGGAAAGGAAAGAAAAGAGGGAGGGAGGGAGAGAGAGAGGGAAGGAAGGAAGGAAGGAAGGAAGGAAGGAAGGAAGGAAGGAAGGAAGGAAGGAAGGAAGGGGAAGGGAAGAAGGAAGGAAGGAAGGAAATTACCAGAAATGTAATGACTGAAAGCAATAGAGATGCATGGTCCCACAGTTCTGGAGGCTGCAAGTCTGAAGCCAAGGCCTCAGCAGGGCAGTGCTCACTTTGAAGGCTCTGGGAGAGATCCCTCCTTCCCTCCTCCAGGGTCCATCGGCTCCCACAGTCATTGGCATTCCCTGGCTTGCCTCCCTCCAGCTTCCACCTCCATCTTCACGTGGTCTTCCTCTCAGTATACTTGGTGTGCCACCTCCTCTTCTTATAAAGACACCAGTCATTGGATTTAGGGTCCACTCTAATCCATCATGACCTCATCTTAACTAACTACATCTGCAGTGACCCTATTTCTAAATAAGGTCACATTCTGAGGTTCTAGATGGTTATGAATTTGGGGGACACTGTCAACCCCAGTACTGTATTGTTTGCAGGTGGCTGATGACCCATTCCCACTGAAGGTCTTGAGGCATGACTGACACCATTGAGTGTCCCAAACCAACCTGGTGCATCCACTTTCACTCGGAAGTTCTGACCTCAATTGGCATTGGCACCGTCAGGGTCCCTGGAGATTTCACAGAAGAGCAGGGAAGCAGATTGTCACAGACAGGTTTCAACCTGAGCACAGGAATTGTGTACCTAATCAATTTCTAGGTGCCTCTTAGGTACTTAACGTTGACTTGAAAATCATTGCTTAATTTAGGTCTGTTTCCTGTCTGAACTAAATGGAGTCCAGGAGGTTTATAGTCTTTCATGCTTTTGCTAAATTGTGTTTTACTTTGTTTCCAACTAAAAATGAGAGATCAAACTATAGTTACGCCATGTTGATACAGAGTTCCGTCTTTATTGCAAACTTTGCCACACGGAGCTGGAAGACATCTGAGTGTAGGGATCATGTTCTTTGTCTTTGTGGGCCTGACTCTGGCAGACCTGGGGTACAGCAGCAAGGAGACCCGTAAACATTTGGGGGGATAAACGAATAGAGAAAGCATAGTCCGGCTGAATGGAGGGGCCTTTCCTGCACCCCAGAGACGGTGTCAAGTCCCACAAAAGACTCTTTTCTACCAGAAGAAAAGTATTTCTGTCGTGTCTCTGCCATAAAGTTTTCTCTCTCCTCCTTCCAACCTCCTCATTGTCATTGAATTTCAAATAAAAGGATACTTTTTGCTCAAAAGCGACACCAGAGTTTGATACAGCTCAAGTACAACTCCACGGCTCCTAGTCAGGTCAACTCTAACTGGGCCTGAACATTTCTAAGCACAATTGAATAAACTCAAATTCTCACTGCCTATTTCCTCTTTTCCTATTACCTGATTTTCTAGAAGATTGTGACATTTATTTACTTTGAGGTTTCTCTCTCTCTCTTTTTTTTTTAAGTAACCAAGTAAGGGGTTCTCTCTCAAAAGACATATGATTCTGTGACTCTCCATTCATAAATATTTGAGGGGATGTGGCTAAGTGTTTATAGAGACCTGGGTTGGGAAAAAATACTGCTCAACTCCAACCTTTTTTCATAAACCTTTTGGCTAGTTCATTCACTTCTTGAACAAATATTTATGAAGCACCTATTTTAATGACGCCAAGGTTTTTCCAGGTAGGCCAGAATCAAAATTAAGTTCGGAGTGGAGACATTTAGAATCCACAAACCACACAGTGTTAACCTCTGTTATTGCCAAAATAATCCATGGATATTATTTGGGTAGGGGGAGGAGTTAAAGTAAATATTTCCAATGGATTTTTGGAATTTACAAAATGTGTGTCCATTTGTCCTGAAAGGGGATGTTTGTCTGTTTCAATAGAGCTTCCCATGCTTGTCCTGATAAAATCTTACAATGTTTCAGAATAATTCCCAGGTCCTATGAGCTATGACCCTAGAGATGTGGGTTTCTGAAGTCTGGTTGCTTTCAGACTGCTGGGATTTGAATTCAGGCTCTGCCGTTTTACCAGCTGAGCAGCCTTAGGCAGATTACTTAGCCTCTCTGATCCTAAGTGTGCACAGCTGGAAGGCAGGCACCATGAGAGTCTTGTACTGTCTCAGCAAGCTGCTGTGGGATCAGATGTGTTCTGCAGAGAAAGCGCCATGAAGACTTTATGCCCTGATCAGCATCTACATCTTGACTTTTGTTCATCTGCATAACTTGCTCGGCTTCTGTACATGATTGTCTCTGAAATAAGCGGCCACCTTCTGCCTCGCACACCTCGTTCCTACATGGATAATCCCTCCTACATCCCAATACTGACTTAGGGATGGAACCCCGAGCTTCTCATCACCCCTGCTGCTTACAGGGGTTGGACTGGCACTGGTAGTCAGCTTCCTCCAAGAAGAAGGCATCTCTCACCACTGGGGAGGCTCAGGAGGCTCCACACCACGTGTGCCTGCAGAGTCCCCTGCCCTGGGAAAACTGCTCAAGGGAGACAGTGCATCCACCATCTCTCTGCAGCCCTGCTGGCTCATCCGCCCTCGCCTCCCTGCCTCCCTTCCACCCTCCCTCCCTCCCTCCCTCCCTCCAGGTGCCTTTGCAGCCTCAGGGGATTTATGCTGCACCTCTGGCTTCCTCCTGGAGCTTCTGGAAGGTGAAATAAAGTCCCTGGGATGCCGAGCTCTCTCTGGACCTGAAAAAGCCTCCCATCAAGAGAGAGAAATCCTAGAGATTCTTAGCAAAAGTTTCAGTAACCAGGGATAATGGGACAGCCAGTCCTGGGTTTCTAAACCCAGTTGATCAATATCCCCTTTATTCTAGTAGGTCAGGGGACTCTGGAGTTGGGGGCGGTATTTCCTGGGAGACAGCCAGCACAGGCTATTGGAGCATCCCGCCTTTGCTTTCAGTATGGGAATGAGCCTGACTCACCTGGGCTAGTCACATCTTCCCAGAACCTACTGTGCTAACTCTGGCCAGGACTCAAGGATGTGAGAAGTAGGAGACGCAGGAGCAGGGGCACAGAGCTGCTGGCCCTTTCTCAGAAGCACATCAGCTGAATAGATGTACCAAAGCCTCCAGGCATCCAGCCTGCGTCCTCATCCTGCCAGGGCCCCTGCTCTTCCTGTCACTGGTGAATGCAGCCAGTCAGTCAATCAACAAACCTGCATGAGTTCACTGCCCAGTGCTAAGTCCCAGAAGTGACAAAGAGAGAGAGAGAGAGAGACAAAGAGAGACAGAGAGGAGTCTCTGGTCTGGCTGGGGCTGGGTTACTTTGTCCCCTGCAGACCTTACCAGGAGTACATCTTGTCGGTCAGGGGCTGGGTTACTTTGTCCCCTGCAGATCTTACCAGGAGTGCACCTTGTCGGTCAGGGGCTGGGCTACTTTGTCCCCTGCAGACCTTACCAGGAGTGCACCTTGTCGGTCAGGGGCTGACTGGAACTTCAGTGCTGGAGGCCCGGCCGGCTACAGTGGCACCTCCACTGTGGTGCTGGCCGTCACTGCAGGCCACAGAAGCACTTTTTCTCCTGGCAGCCAGGAGCTGCAGCATCCGGGGGGGTCTCACTGTTCAGCGGCCTGCACATTCGGAAGGTTTATATCTTCGGGACTGAAAATTGGGGTCCCCTTTACATTTCTATCTCCTGCTTGGTAACTTCAGTATATAATAAGAGAAATAAAATGGATTTTGTTGCCTTCTCGTTTGGTTGCCTTTGAGCCGACATATTTTAAAGTGTTTGTTTACATTCCAGAAAAGGGTAAAACGTCAATGGCAGGTGAGCTTGATGTTCTGTTACTTCCTGAGAAATCAGGGATGTTCCCTTGCATTTGTGAACCACTTGGGGAGAGCTGAAGGGTGCGGCAGCTTCTGTGAGACTTGGTCTCTGCTTCAGGGCATGGAGCTGACATTTGCAAAGGCCTCCTGTGTGCCAGCCAGTGCCAAGGGCATGCTTCTTCCCTATGGAGCTTCCCCCGAGGTACAACGCGGTCACTATTATGCTCGTTTTACTGTGAGTCTGAAAGAGCTGGCCCAGGGCTACACGGCTGGTGGACTGGAGCTTAGGTCGTCCTGAACTTGTGGCCCAGGCTCTTTCCAGCGTCTGTGCTGCTAGGAGAACAGCTGTGCCTTGAAAGATGCTGAAAAGAATTCAGCCGTTTAGGTTTTAGAACTTGGGCTTTCCCAACTCCTTCATTGTTTAAATATTACCAATGAAATGGACAAAATCTATTTAGTACATTATTGTGATCATGTTTCATATTAAGACAACAAAATTTCTCTCTGGTTTCTGCATGGTGGCCTCACCTCCCTCCATGGCCAGGAGTCAGGGGACATATGAGTCACCATCCAAGTCCTGACCCTCATGAGAGAAAGCAGGCAAGACTGATAATTACACTGAGCAATGACCATGAGCTGAGATGGTCCAGAGCCAATAGGGGCATGTGGTCGCCCTGTTGATAGAACATCTCACGGTGGTGAGGGCCATTCATTTATTCACTCACTCACTTATTCATCCCTCAAGTCCTTCTGGGCAGCCCCTGGGTACCAGGCCCTTTGCTGGCCATAAACCAGGCCGACTTGTCCCCAGCCCTTCCAGCCTGGATCCCTGGGAGGTGGGGGTGTGTGATTTTAGCCCCTCTGTTCTCATACCGGAGATTACTTCCCATTTTACAGGTTGCCAAATGTACATGAGTTCCCACACACAGAAAATGGCAGAGCCCAGGAACTCTGAAGCCCAGTAGTCGAGGTATGCCCAGCCTTTGCTAAAGACAGCAGAGAATGGCTTGGCTTGGGGAACTGAAATTTTTTCTTGCCTGAGAAACACAAGAGCTCCTCCCTTTGCCGGGGCACAGATCCCATCACCACCATGTCAAGGAAGAGACCATGTGGTCCCTAGCCCAGTTCTCTCTGCCTCTTTTTCTCTCTCCTACTTTCTTCTCCTCTCAGCTTTAGATCCCCAGCCACAAATGTCAAACCCTGGCTTGTTAAACAGCTGGTAACCCATCCATTAAGCGGAAGGCAGGCAGAAGGTTCGTGTCCCAGGAGCCACCCGTCTTCCTGAATTGCCACCCCTGTCCTAAGCATGACACTTCATTTGTACATACTTTGAGTTATAGTCTTCAGAATAATTGATTTTAATATGTATGGAAGAATCAATTCCGTGGGAAGAAAGCCAATTTCCTGAACATGGCATGCTGTTTGATGGGTACTTCTCTCTCTCATTCCAGGCAAGGAAATTCCATTTGGGTGTTAAATTTCTTGGCTAGGGTAAAGATAACAGACCCACAGATTGTAAAATTCCAGGCTGGGAGATGGTGTGAGGATGACTGTTGGGAATTCACATGAATCTTACAATGCTAGTTCCTAATTAATCACGGTAACACAGGGAGTGAATGGAGAGGAAAACTAAGAACAAATGTTTGGGCATTGGTGAAGTGGTTATTTAAGGGAGTGCAAGTACCAGAAACCACGTTTCTAGAGTGATCCTGCAAGGATGCTGGTTGGGTGACTGGGGGACCCCGGAGGAGGCGTGAGTTAGGAAGGTTCTGGGCATGGCTTGGGCGCACCAGGTGGGCGCGCGGTGGGCGTTCCTGTGGCTTACCCGACAGTGCCACCTGCTGGTCACCTCTGGCATGGCACCCAGGCTTCAAGCTTGGCGCATGCGCAGAAGCGCCCCCGCAGCCCGCCCGGATCCCTAATACTTCCAAATTCAGATGCTAAGTTGAGCTCATAAAATGCAAAGTTATAATACCATTTCACTAGAAATTCCTTTTAGGACACTCCTGTTACTCTATGCTTCCTCTCTCTGTCCTATTGGGCTGTGGGTATCCTAGGAGCTCCCCCCTCCACCTCAGGAGGGTACCATGGCTGGTGAACAGCCGAGCTCAGCAACTGTGAGTGCCTCCCACGTGCCAGTTCACAGGTGGTGGCCTAGACACCTGGAATGTGGCTGTCACTGTCCCCCTCCCACCAGCTCAGAGCAGAACTTGGGCCAGAGAGTCCACCTGTGTCCTCACCCATCCTAAGGGCGGAAACTGTCCCAAGATCAGAGAAGGGGAAAATCCTCTAAGAGACAAGTGACTTGCCCAGGGTGACAAGATAGAGAGCCCAGGTGTGAACCCAGGTCCACCTCTTTCCTGGCTCAGAGTGACAAGACTGAGAGCCCGGGTGTGAACCCAGGTCCACCTGTCTCCCGTGTTGGGGCTCTTTTCAGAGCGCTGACCGCCTCCTGGAGCCTCCCAATGCAACTCACCCTTGCAACTCAAGGGTGATTTTAGGGCAATAAAATGCTCCAGGATAGCTCTGACCTTGTGGTCACTCAAGAGTCCAGCAACTTCCTGGCCAATAAACCAAACTTCTCCTTGCCCTGTGCCTGTGAGGTCTGGCCGATTCTCCCCATGAGGCTGAGCTGGTAAATATCCAGTGTTACCTGCTACCCTTGCTTTGCTGAGAAGCCCCAGATGAAGCCCCTCCCCATAGCAAGGCAGCCCCCAGCCTTGAGAGAGGCCCATGCCGTCAGTTTTGTCCTGACAGCTGTGCTGTTGACCACCTGGGTTTCTGCTCAGCTCAGGAGTCATCAAGGTGCACCTGCTACTTGCTAGGCATGGATGAGGCATCACTTCCTGTCCTCAGGAACTTCACAAGAGCAGAAATGGGGGCTAGCTCCGGTGGCATATTCAGTACCTAGGACACCTATGTCAAATACAAGGATTCCAGCAAATTTTCAAAAGGTTGGCACCAGCCACTCCCCACAACCCTACCTTGAACCCACTGAAGTCTTTCTCAGGGGAGTGTGGTCTCCCAGTTAGACTAGAAATCCCTTGAAGGCAGCAAGGTTGTCGAATCTTGTTAATTAAACAAGGCCTCCTTCCCTGCTCTGTGTCCAGAAGACACTCAGTAAATACTTGTTAAACAAATAAACACATTTCTATTACTGGCTCTTGGTCACTAAAATCAGCATTTCTTTAAAAATTCATGAGCACCATAATGCTTCCCAGTGCGAGAGCAAGCCACGTTATGAAATTGGCATGAATTTTCTATTAAAGAGATGAGTATCTATTTAATAATACTCCCAAAGGGTAGCTTTTGGGTTACTGCTGTGCTGCGTTATAATTTTCGATAATTACGTGGTGTTGATGGTAGTTTACCAACAGAGTGTCAGTAAAGAAACACGTAACCCTGGAACTGTATTACTTCAAGCGTGCAGCCTTACCAAATGGAAACTCATCGGTTGGCTGGGTCGAGGGTGGCTAAGAGAGTGTTCTCCTCCAAAGTCATGAATAGAGGAAACATAAATTTGCCCTGCAGCTCTCAATGTGTGTGCTCAAAACGAATAGCCAGGGGATCTGTTAGGAAACCCTTTGGGATAATCTAGAAATGGAGGGAGAATCCTATCTTTGAGCGCCCCCGGGGGCTGCTGGTAGAAAGGAGTTTGACGGACAGCAGCTTTAAGGGGCAGCACCTGTTGAGAAAAGCAATCCTGTAAATGGTCGCATGGTAGACAGAGAATGGATGTGCTATGATCTTCCCCCCACATTTTTATGTTGAAATCTGATCACCAATGTGCTGGGTTGAGGAGGCAGGGCCTTGGGAGGTGACTAGGTCACGAAGGTGGAGCCCTCTTGAATGGGATTAGTGCCCTTACAAAATAGGCTCCAGGGGACCTATTTGCTGAAGACGCAGCAAAAAGGTCTCTGAACAGGCAGAGGGCCCTCCCCAGACACCACATTCGCTGACACCTTCATCCTGGACTTCTCAGCCTCCAGAACTGTGAGAAGTTTCTGTTGTTTTTAGGCCACCCAGTCTAAGATATTTTGTTATAGCAGCTGGGCTAAGACAGCGTGTAGACGGAGTTTTCTGAAGGCAGGGCTGTGTTTGTTGTGTTCACCTTTGAATGCAAGTAGGAGCCAGTAAGGAGTGGAATGCATGCATGTGTGCGTGCAGGAGGCTACCATGGACTTAGACAAGACCCGACGTGCCCCTGCCTCTGCCATCCTCTTGATGTGTGCCTCAGGCCAAATTGCCTGTCCTCTCTGGGTCATGGTCATCTCTGCTCTAGAAGAGGATTTTGATCCTCCTTCCCAGAGTGGCTGAGTGTAAGACAAGGGAATGTGAAGTCACTCAGCACATAATGTCCAGGGGCCGCAATCGGCTCTGCCTGGGACATCGCTTGGCATTGGATCTGGCAGCATTCAGGCCGGAGGTTGGTGGGAAGCTACTCTCGCCCCCAGACTGGCTGTCAAAGTAGGAGATGCACCACCCTCGCAAGTCTGATGAGAACCAGGGCTTTGGCAGGGACGCCGGCCCCACAGGTCCCCTCCAGGCACCGGCAGAGGGTGCGTCCCCTCACAGCTGGGGTGTCCAGGGAGGTCCTGAAGCAGCTTCTCTGAGTTATAAAATATGGAGCTTTCACTCCTTAGTTGCGATTTGGGGTCAAATGTTCTCCCAAACAACCAGAGGAACAGTCATAAAGAATGCATGCACCCTGTTTGGCCCAATTAACATTCTTCAGAAGATGGGGGCAGTTCTTTGAAGTCTGTTCCTTCAAACTGCGTGTGTCGAGGGGGATGTCGACACACCCCTGTTGGGCTGGGCCAAGCTTCTGCCCTAATTAGATATTTACACAAGAGACCCAAGCGGGGAGGGTGGATTTATTTTTAATAAAAGAAGATTAAAATCTGTGTATCTGCAGCTTATTAAGGAAGACTGAACCAAATTAAAAACCCTCCCACAACTTTGAATAGTGGGGACCTGGAAAAGGAAGCATTTCACTTGGAATTTACTAAAACTTGTTGCTTTGAGTCAGGAAGAAAAAAATCAGCAATCCCCCTTCCCCCGTCTCAACCCTAACTTCACCTTGGCTTGTTGGTGCTCCCAGTGAGGGCGCTGGGGGTGGTCAGCCGAGCCCTCTGCATTTGACGAGCCACTGTAAACCCAGACTCTGCGGTTGGGTGCCCATTTGTGGAACTGCAGCCCCAAACTGGGAGGAAGGAGACAGTGGAGGTGACATGGCTGGGAATGGGATGGGGTGGGGGCCACTCTGACACTCTGCAAGTTCAGGGACCAGCCCAGAGGGTCACACGAGAGTGCAGGCCACACCTGGTCTTCCCACGAGAAGACAGATCTCCAGACTTTCATGCGGACTCCCCTGATTTTAAATATTTCAAACTAATCTAAAAGCTTTGTAAACATATATACTTCCTCTTCCAACCCAGAAATTCCACTGACGGTCGTTGACCCCAAATACTTGAAGAAATGTGTCCACAAAAAGACCTGTACCCAAGCACTCATAGCAAAGACCTGAACCCAAGCACTCACAGCGGCTTTGTTTGTAAGAGCAAAGTAACTGAAACAACACAAATGTGTATCAAGAGGAGAATGCGGCCAGGCCTGGTGGCTCATGCCTGTAATCCCAGCACTTCGGGAGACCAAGGCAGGAGAATCGCTTAAGCTCAGGAGTTCAAGACTAGCCTGGATAACATAGGAAGACCTCATCTTTAAAAATAATAATAATAATAAAAACTTGGCCAGGCGTGGTGGCACATGCCTGTAGTCCCAGCTACTCACTTGGGCCCAGGAATTCGAGGTTACAGCAAGATGTGATCTTGTAACTGCACTCCAACCTGGGGGACAGAGCAAGACCCTGTCTCTAAAAATAATAAATAAAAAGGGGAGAGTTGGAGAGCAGATGGCGGCACAATCACATGACTGTATGCTGTTCTACAGCCAAAAGGAATGGGCTGTGGTGCCCATGACAAAGCGGATGGGCCTTGAAGCCTGTGGCACTAGAGAAGCATTAGGACATGAGCTGCATGGTTCCGCTTAGAGGAAGTTCAAGGACAGGCAAAGGAATCTTCTCTGAAGGTGGAGATCAGAACGGTGTGGGCTTCCTGGGGTTGTGGGTGGGGACTTTTTGGTAGACTGAAAAGGGACAAGAAGGAAGTGTCTAGGATAGTGACAGATGTCCCTCCTGGGGACTAGGGCGTGGACCATATGGGGGTCTGCAGCAGACATTTGCCCAAACTCATCACACCGTAGGCTTAAGGTCCATGCACTTGACTCTATGTAATTACAGCTTTTCAAAACATTTAAAACTTTCAAAACACAGAACAGGTCAAACCCAGTATTGTAGGTCACATTTAGTCAGTGGGCCTCCACTTGCAGCTTCCGTTAACAGTAAATGTTTACCCTTATGTTAACTAGGGACCCCTAGCCTCCAGGTGGAGACACATCCCTCACCACCAGCCATCTATGTGGTGAGAACCTAAAACTACTCTAAAAACATGTCTATTTTTTTAGACCAGTGCCACTATGCCTGGCCAATTTTTTTAATTTATTTTTTTAGAGATGGGGTCTTGCTATGTTGTCCAGGCTGGTGAGGAGACAGCTCAGGGTTCAGGGAGCAGCATGGGCCAGGCTGATGGTGGTGAGCAGAAGGCAGTCCAGTGGCCTGGGAACAGCACCCAGGTGGCCGAGAGGTACCGGTCCTTGGAGAGGTTGGCACGGCTCAGAGGGGAATGGATCAAAAGAGTTTGGCAGGGCAAGTGGTGTGGGCATTAAGAACATTAAGAAGAGCTGGGAGCTACAGAAATGGGAGGTAAGAGACCTGGCACGCTTGCTGGAGGGGCCATTGGGCACATTGTGGGGACTGCTGCCCATGCTGGCCTCAAGGAGGAGTCTGAGTTCAACTCCAAGGGCAGTAGGATGGGGTGAGAATTTTTTTTCTTTCTCATCGACATTTTTTAGAGGAGTTTCAGGGTCACAGCTAAATGAAGTGGAAGGTACAGAATTTCCACATGCCCACCCCACACAGGCACAGCCTCCCCCACTGTCAACATCCTGAACTGGGATGGGACATTTGGTAATTGGATGACTCACTCTGGGACAGTGCAGTCACCCAGAGTCCATACCCTACGCCACGCTCAGCCTCAGTGGCCACATTATGTGGGTTTGGAACGATTTACAGTGACTGGGACCCACCAATGTAGTATCCAAGGAGCTTCACTGTCCTAAAAATTCTCTGTGCACCGAGGCTTTTAGAGGCACAGAGGCTTTATCTCTGAAAGCTGCAGGGGGCAGTTAGAGGGGTCAGGCTGGAGGCTGTGGCACAGGAGGTGGGTGGGCCTCCTCCCCAAACCTGGCTCAGACACCCACTGGGCGTCCTTCCACAAGACGACCTTTTTGGGGCTCCACTTGGGCGTCCTGCATGCTTCACACCACAGTCAGGGACAGGTGAGGGATAAAGGAGCCCACAGGGTCGTGACACATGAGGGTCTGGCACAAACTCGCTGGGCTTCTCATGCCCACAACAGATTCAGTGCCTGCCCTGTAGAGCCCAGAAGCCCTGGGCTGAGAGTGGAAATTCCTAGAGCAACTGAGAGGGGAGCATGTTCTGGAGGTGGTAGGAGCTTTGGGGCTGGGGACGTGGGTGGTAGGAGCTTTGGAGTGGGGGGCATGAGAGTGACTTCTGAGACCCGGCGTCCTCTGAAACCTCACATCTAAATTGCATGGCACATTCCTTCTTGACTCCAGCTGGGCCAGAGGCTCCCTCCCGGCTGCCGGCTGCTGCTCCTGGCAGTGCTGGTCACAGGCATCGGACCCCCAGGGACTGGATGGGCCACATCTGCACAGCGGTTCCTACTGCATCTCACACACGTTACTGTCATCTCGCAGATCTGTGTCATCCTGACTCTTAAATTTCCTGTCTTGTGGTCCAATCAAAATAGGTCTCACTGACCCAGCCAAAATCTATATGCATGAGGCTTCGACAATGCAGATGTTTCCTGCTATTCCTAGAGCAGGAGGCGGTGTTGGCCAAGGCCTCATCAACAGCTATTCCCAGAGGACTGGGGCTGAGAGAGACTTGGAGGGAGGAGAGGCCACCTCCCCACAGCCTGCGTCTCCTCTGCGACCAGGGACTGTCACTCTCCTCTGCGGAAGCCTGAAGCTGCTCTCAGCCAGTTCTTCCAGATCAGCACCCTCAGGAGACCTCAAGAGTTGAAAACCAAGACAGCCAGAAAATGGGGTACTCCCCGCCAGCCTAGTGGGGAGTTCTGAGCCCTGGGCTCTCCCACCTTCCAAGCCACTCCAGTGCCCATCTCTCACACTCTCTGTGTCTCTGTCTCTGTCTCACACACACACACACACACTCACACAGCACACATACAGACACACACACAGATACCCAGTGTTTCAGCGCATTTCTACAGAAATGACTCCTATGCGCACTGCACCAGGCAAACACCAGGACTCAAATAGGTCATAAGCTGAGGGTGCGTTTTTTCACCCCAGGCTTTGGGGTCTCCTCTGGTGCCTGGGCCCCCTCTCCCCTCCCAGCCCCAGACAGGATCGTGCAGCAGTTCCATCAGGACTTGGGAAGCTGAGAGACCCGACTTCCAATCCCAGCCCTGCCCCTTGCTTGCTGCATGACTTGGGCCCATTGCTTGGCCTTTCTGAGCCTCAGTTTCCCCAGCTGGGGGAGTGAAGATGGCAGTTCCTGCCTCATAAGGTTGTGAGGATGAGACAAGAAAACGCAGGAGGATCATGTAGCCTGACACCCAGTGCTCAGATCTCCACGCAGTGCTGTTTTTGAGGGGTCACTGCCTTCCTCTCACCCTAGTGTGGCCTCAGCCGGGAAAGGAGCAGTCAGGACAGGACACAGCTCCAGGCTTTTCTTGTTTCTCTAAAATACTCAGAGTCCAGAGTCTGCCTTGAGTAACCAGAGCTGGCACAAAGGGAGTGGGAACCCTGAACACGGGTTTGCCATTCCGGGGCTCCCTGGTGGTGTGTCCTGTGTCAGCCCATCCATTCATTCATCCATTCATTCATTCATCCATTTATTCATTCATTCATTCATTCATCTAAGCACGTGTTCATCAGCTGCCCCCTGCGCATCCACCATCTGCATTAGGGTTCTCCCCAGGCCTCTTTTGTGTGGGGAGCCCAGCGTGAAGCCAGACTGTGAGTGGGATGGGAGGGGTTGCCAGACAGGGTCCTCTGAGAGGTGTTGGCCGCACAGCACCCATAGTGCCTCTCCCAGAGGACCCCTGCCCCTCTCATCTGGGCAGCGAGGATGGCTGGGATGGACGGCTTGGCTTTGCCCAAGCCCAGAGCAATGGTCCCTGTACAGTGATGTTATTATGTTCTCAGAGAAATGCCCAGAGTCCCTCAGGTTGGTCGACATTTGTTCCTTGGACTCCTCAAAGGCTTTGCCAGAGAGTGGAGGCTGTGTGTGTGTGCGTGTGTGTCCGTGCGTGTGTGCGTGTGTGCGCGTGTGTGTGCGTGCGTGTGGACGTGTGTGCGTGTGCGTGCGTGTGTGCGTGTGCGTGTGTGTGTGCGTGTGTGCGTGCGTGTGTGCGTGTGTGTGCGTGCATGTGTGCGTGTGTGCGTGCGTGTGTGTGTGCGTGTGTGTGTGCGTGCGTGTGTGCGCGCACATGCGCGCGGGGCACAGGGCTGTTGCATGGTTGTCAGATTGGAGGCAGAGTAATTGTGCTCAAAGCAATAATAATTAATAATCCTACACTTTTCCATGGTGGACCTTCTTATTAAAGTATCAGAATTTAAGCAGCCCAGTGTTGTACATATGGATGTAAGTGAGATCTGCATTGTCCATTTGAACAGCTCTTTTTTTCTGGCTCAAGTGGTACATCTTGCACAAACACAAATCCATTTTTTACTTGACTTTGATTTACTGATTAATATTATGATGCTGAGTTCAGGTATATGATCAGGTTACAAATATCAGTTTTTCACTGAATGGCTGTTATTTGGTTTCCAATAACAGAAACCTGTTTAAGGATATTTCAACAAAAAAACAAACAACTGCTGAGTCTTACTGTGGCTCGGTATTTGGGTTTTAGAACAAGAGTAACTAGATAACCCTGGACGTATTCTCTTCTCGGTTTATATTTTTAAAAAAGAAAAGAAAAACAGCTCGGTTTTGATATTAAGGAAATGGCTGGTAGCTTCTGGTTTCTCTGGGCAGCCCCGCTGGGAGATGCTGGTCCTTACTGCTCACTGCCCTCCTGGTGTCCCAGCGGTGGGATAATCCAGAGCCCACCTCAGACGAGCTCTAACCCAGATGAGCTCACAGTACTGCCATCCTGCTGCATCCTGAGCGGGCAATGGGTTTCCAGCGTGGGCCCCATTATGGGTGATGGAATTTAGAGGAAGCAGCGTGATTTGATAGGGGTGGTTCAGCCATAGCTCAGCCCTGTGGGTAGAGTGTCTTTTTTTTCTCTTTTTTCTTCTTCTTCTTTTTTTTTTTTTTTTTTAGACAGAGTCTCGCTCTGTCGCCCAGGCTGGAGTGCAGTGGCGCAATCTCGGCTCACTGCAAGCTCCGCCTCCCGGTTTCACGCCATTCTCCTGCCTCAGCCTCCCGAGTAGCTGGGACTACAGGCACCTGCCATCATGCCCGGCTAATATTTTTGTATTTTTAGTAGAGATGGGGTTTCACCATGTTAGCCAGGATGGTCTCGATCTCCTGACCTCGTGATCCGCCTGCCTCAGCCTCCCAAAGTGCTGGGATTACAGGCGTGAGCCACCGTGCCCGGCCGAGTGTCTTTTTTTTAGGTGGGATGGTAGTAAACTCAATGAGATAGAATTTTGCACATCAGGCTAGACCCTGCATCTGAAGTGGCAGAGGGCATTCATTCTCCAGGTGCCACACAGGCCTCTGAAGGGACTGTGACCTCCTGGGGGCAGGGGTGTGCTCCCGGACCTCCTGTGAACCTCCTTAGCCCTGAGCAAACCCCTGCATGTTTGGGGATATGCGCTGAAATGAGCCAGGTGGGATTTAATGGATTCTGAAGTACAACTGTGCAGCCTCAGGTTGCCTTCAGCATCCAGGCCCTCAGGGCACCGCCATGCTCCCCAGGGCATGAGGGTTCAGAAAACACAGTCTGTTCCCAGAATTAGCACAATCAGAGCCCTGGTGAGACGGTGAAACTACTGTCCTTGGCCTCCAAAGCATAGAATGCCCCCAAGCCAAGGAATGGTCATGAAATTTCCCACCTCCTGTTCCACTCACTTGCCAGTCACTCAGAGACAGCGCCTGCAGTGAGACTGTGCCCCAGAGTCTCACCACGCCGGTCACAGGACCACAGGTGCCTGCTATGAAGGAGGGAAGAAAGACCAAAAGGCATAGAACAAATAATCTTGCTGTTCTAAGTTTCCTGCTGTATCTTGTACCACGTGCTTCCCATGAGGCTGCTTTTGACTGGAGGGTCAGCCTCTTTGACTCTGATGGCAAGTCTACATTCCTGTTCAAGGCTTTGATTTCCAGTACAGTCGGCCCCAATGTTCAGGACTGATCCTAAAGTATGCATTCAGTTATTGATCATCAATAGTTTATTATCCTATCACTGCGTCTCCCCTGGACACGGTAATGAAAGTATTGGTTTATTCATGGATCCTGTTTGAAGGACGTGACAAATTGATTTTCCGACACAGCCCAGATAAAGTCAAATGAAAGTCACAATGTAGAAGAGGTGATCTTGACCTGATCATCATCACATTGAAAGTGCCTTTACCATGTTCGGAAGCCCTGGAGAATCTCACAGCACCACCCAGGCCCCTCCTGAGTCAGCAGCACTGAGTCCCCAGGTGCACCCAGCACCCTGCTCCCTGAGAAGCACTCAGACAGGACCTGAGACGATGCCCAGCGAGGAAACAGGGCAGGGCCAGGGCTGCCCCCAGGCCTTGTGAAAGTGGGAGCTGTGCCTCTCACAACCTTCCTGTCCCTGCAGGGGGAATCCCAAGGCCCCATTGGGCATTCTCCAGGAGTTTTATGAAGCTCAGGTCCAGAACAGGAGGTGCCCGGCAGCTTCAGAATCGACGGCCCAGGGCCTGGCCTGGCCCATGCTGACTCCCCCAGTGAGAGGGAGGCACACACCTCCCTGCACTCCTCCTGGTCACCCTCCCACAGTTTCACAGGATGCTGCTGCTCTGGACTCTGCCCTGCCCCTCCGGAGGCCCCTCCAGAAAGTGCAAGACCATGAGAGGGCCCTGACTCACAGGAGCTCATGTTCAAGTTCAGAGAGAAAAGCAGACAGAGAGGCACATGGAGCAGCGGACAGCCAGCCATCATGACCAGCGGAGACAGCTGGCAGGGCTTCCCAGGCAGGCACAGGAGCCTGGGAGGGGCGCTGGAGGTGGGTGTGATGCCAGAGTGGAGTCCTGTGAACAAGGGCCGGGAGATGACGGTCGACTGGAAAGAAACCACCATTGCTGCTCCAAAGTCACCCTTGGAATTATAGTGATTTTGACAGGCTGTGGCAGCTGAACGTCTTCATTAATGTGAAAAGACAATCATGAAGACGATGAAAACGACTCTGAGCGCCTCTCCCAGGGAGTAGAGAGCGCCATCTGCATTTGCTATAGTGGCCCCCATCCGTAGTTTCACTTCCACAATTTCAGTTACCCACAGTCAACTGTGGCCTAAAATACATGAATAGAGTGAACAAGATATTTTGAGAGAGAAGAGAGAGACCACGTTCACGTGACTTCGGTAACAGGATATTGTCAGAATTGTTCTATTTTATTATTGTTGTTAATCTCTTACTGTGCCTGATTCATAAAATAAACTGTATGTAGGTATATATGTATGGGAAAAAGCATAGTATATATACATTATATAGGAAAAAAGGATAGTATATATGCATAGTATGTATAGGAAAAAGGATAGTATATATACATAGTATGTAGAGGAAAAAGGATAGTACATATACATAGTATATACAGGAAAAAGCATAGTATATATACATAGTACATATAGAAAACAGCACAGTAACTGTGTTCTAAAATAGGTGAGTAGAGTACAAGATATTTTGAATATTTTGAGAGAGAAGAGACAGACCAAGTTTACATGATTTCCACAACAGTATATTGTTAGAATTGTTCTATTTTATTGTTGTTGTTAATCTCTTACTGTGCCTGATTCATAAAATAAACTTTATGTAGGTATGTATGTATAGGAAAAAGCATAGTATATATACATTGTATAGAAAAAAGGATAGTATATATACATAGTATGTAGAGGAAAAAGGATAGTATGTATACATAGTATGTGTAGGAAAAAGCATAGTGTATATACATAGTACATATAGGAAACAGCACAGTAACTGTGTTCTAAAATAGGTGAGTAGAGTACAAGATACTTTGAGAGAGAAGAGAGACCAAGTTTACATGATTTCCATGACAGCATATTGTTAAAATTGTTCTATTTTATTATTGTTAACCTCCTAAACAGCGCCCAATGTAGAGAATAAACTCTACCTAGGTATGTATGTGTAGGAAAAAGCATAGTATAGTCTATCTGTGGCTTCAGGGGCTCTTAGACCATATCCCGCACAGATAAGGGGGGAACTGCTCTCTATAAATTGATGGTACTTTCCATTAGAGCCATGGCAGTTTCTAGTGGAAAAAGTAACAAGTCTGCAAAAGTGTTGAGGGCAGTGTCCTCGGTGTCTGTTAATTGTAGTTTACTTTTGTCTGTGGAGGTTAACCTTGCTGTCTTCAGGGCATGCTTTCGTGATCATAAATAGTCTACTCTGTAATAACAATTTGGTCTTGGTAAGATCCAGAGACTATCCCAAACACAATTATCTTGTCACTGCTTAGGTGGTAATTTTTAATGAGTAAAGGATTCAATCAGTATCTTTGGTGGTATTGGTGGTATATGTTATTTGAAATGACAGTCAGCTGCTACAAGGATGGGAAAAATAAATTATTGGTAATCTTCAAAACTCATGAAGAATTGTGAGACATTGTACATTGTCCTCCAATTTGAGATTTGGTAAGGAAACCTTTGTCTTCCATCTTTGGTTTTATGGGACCCCCATTCAGGAATGAAGATTTATCCCTTTAAGGTTTTCAGGGGCTTCCTTGCTTTGCTCTTTCAAGACAAGAAGGATAATTTTCCTCTGTAGGGCGGAAATGTATCCAGTAAAAGTCAAGCTATATATAGTTCACTCTGTCTTATTTGGCCCCAGCTATTGTAAGGTTCACATGCTTTAAATGGGTAATTAGCCAGTGGGCTTGTTGGTTGTTGATTAAATGAATTTGAGTGTGGCTTTAGGGTCTGAGAAAATGTGCTTTCGAGAAGCTTCTTTGTGTTTCCAGCTGTCTGTGGGTCTGTTGTCTTTATTGGAATCAACATAGACTTAATTCTCACAGAATAAGCTCTTTACTTTTTATTCATTTTCAAGAGGACACTATGCATAATTGGAATTATGCAAATTAGAGAATTAGAGTTTGGCACATAGGAAATTGAAATTATCCCTTAACAGACTTCCTGACCCGCCAGCGTTCTTACCGGTCCTTGGCCTGGGTAGAGTGCTGCTGAGTCCTCGGGTAGACCCTGTGCCTGTGCTAGTACCACCCCCTCAGCATCTGGGCCTGCCCAGTCCCAGCCAGGCAGGGAGCCCCAGGAGGGAGCCCATCAGGGGACTTCCTGCGGCTTTAAAATTTCTTTTGCTTTTTAAAAAATTCTTTGATCAAATAAAGTTTAGTGTATAATCCACAGGTGTGCACTCGGGGCTTCTGCAGCATTTACATAAGAAAGCATTGAGCAGTGGCTCACACCTCTATTTCCAGCGCTTTAGGAGGCCAAGACGGGAGGATCACTCGAGGCCAGGAGTTTGGGACCAGCCTGGGCAATGTAGCAAGACCCCATCTCTACAAAAAATACAAATGAAATTAGGCAAGTATGATGGGGCATAACTGTAGTTCCAGCTACTCAGGAGGCTGAGGTGGGCGGATGGCTTGAGCCCAGGAGTTTGAGGCTGCAGTGAGCCATGATCATGCCACTGCACTCCAGCCTGGGTGACAGAATGAGATCCTGTCTCAAAAAAAAGAAAAAGAAAAAGAAAAAAGCACTGAAATGAATTATGAAGCATTGTTAACTCTTAGACATCATGGATTTTTAAAATTCTTTTACAACAAATTACCACTCTCTGTTACTCTGCCAGCATCAGGGAATGGGGTCAGTGCTGTGACTCCCTAGTGAGGACCCATGGCTTAGGCTTCTCTGTCTTAGCTTTGCTGGAGCTTTTTCTTCACTCAAGGAAACCCCATCTGCAGATTCCAAGCCTCCCACTGGGGAGGTGAGGTCAGGACGTGGTCGTTTGAGTATGGAAATAGCGATAGATTTTATTGCCCCACTTATAGACGAGTAAACTGCAGACATCACCTCCATAGTCACCCACACAGTCAGGAGTAGGCCTGGGCGTCGGAGCTGGACCCTGTGCCCTCATCCTGAGCTCCTCCCAGACCCTGCAGCCTCTCCATGCAGCCTCACGTGGAGGGAGCTCAGTGCCACTCTTCATCCCCACAGGAACTCCCTAAACCCTGGGGCCTCCGTGCCTGCACTGGATTCGGGTCCGAAGGCAACACTGCCCGCAGAGCCCTGCGTGTGGGGCTGGACTTTTCCACCAGAATCTGCTCCAGGAGACCCAGGGAAGCAGCCACTCCCCAGCTCCCAGCAGCCTCCCAGGTCACCCTCTTTCCCAGGGCACGGTCTGTTCCCCAGGGACCTCAGATGCCTCTGAACACACCTGGCCTGTGTGTATAGGGGCAGGGGACATGTGTGTAAGGGGAGGGAGACACATCTTTGTGTCCATGGCTGCCTTTCTTTGGCCACCAGAGCCAGCTACTTCCGGGGCGTACAATCTCCCAGCATGTGCTCAGAATTCAGTTTCCAGCCTCCCGAGGGTCTCCCATGTATCTCTGGAAACCCCAAAACAACTCATCCCTGGCAGGCCAAGCGTGCATGCATGGTGGGAGGCTGTGTGGCCTGACCCCGCGTGGCCCAGGTGGGCTCCAGGCTGCAGAAGAAAGAACACAGCACTTCCTCCCTCAAACCCCCAGCGCCTCTCTGGTTGGCCAGCCAGGTGCGGTGGGCAGATGCCTCACCGTCTCTGACCTCCCTGTCCTCATCCATCTGTGTTCCAGGGCAGAGGGGCGCTGCCTGTCTGGGGGACTGTTGGGGAGGATCCAGCAGGAGGCCCTCTGCACCCTTGCCAGCCAGCACAAAGCAGTATATCTTTATCCCCTCCTGCTTTCCACCTGGCTGACACCTGACCTTCCCCTAGCTGTCTTCAGTGACGGAAGATACAGAACAACACCCACTTCAAGTGAGTCAGCTCGGGCTTGTCCAGAGCACAGCTGGTCTGCTGCCCAGACCCCTGGAGGACACTGTGGGTCCATTCAGGTCCCTGCAGTGATAACAAGACCAGGGACACCACCAAGCCTCTCATCCTTATTTCTCTCTGCCTGTTTCCTCTCCCACTTTTTCTCTCTTAACACTTGGACTTCTTTGCCAGTCTTTTAGTAATGTTTCAGTGATTTTACATTTAGACACAGGCAGTTACTTTTGTTCAAAAGCATTCAATTCCAACCTTCACCAACGGAGATAAAAAGCAAGCCCTTTGCATCCTTTTCTCTTTAACAAGCAAAACCGTCTCCAAAGAGGCCAGCTCACCGTGGCTACATCTGAAACTTGCTGAGTCGACAAATTTTACGGTTAAGGGTTTTTTATTGTTATTCTTTAAATCTTTCATCCGTGTAAGTATATTCATACTTGAAGCTTGGAAAATGTCTGGATTGTGTTTCTCCTTCAGAAAACATACTTTCTTTATTTGAGCTTTTGTTTTTCTCCATGTAAAACAAATAATCATCTTGCCCTATGAGTCATATTGTCCTGATTTCATAGAAAACAGGTGCAGTATTAGATACAGATGCAGAGAGGGTCAACACGCAGCTGTGGTTTTCATGTCTGTGGGCAGGACTTATGGTAGTCCCTATTTCCTAGAGGGGGTGTTAGCAGGCAATGAGGTGACGCTTAGGTTAGAAGCACTTAGCACAGGGCCTGGTATGTACTCAGTGTCCAAAAAGGTTGATTTGTATTATTAGCAATTATTCTGAGGAATTATCTCTGGCCTTGCCGGCCTGTGCTTCCTGCGGTGAGAGGCCTGATGGAGCCCAGTGGTCTGTGTGGCTGTCTGCTTCTGAGCACTGTCCCTCCTCAGCTGCTTTTGTGGTGCCTGCATGGTAGAGGGATGCCCAGCACCCCAGAATTCAGCCCCCACTGACCAGCACCCCATAGGATGCAAGTCAAAGTGGGGCTCTGAGGTGTAGTTTAAAGGAGGTGCTTGTCCACTGGCCAGGAATGCCATTTCCCTGTTGTAATTATCCTTGTTGAGGCTGTTCTGCTCTCGGGTTTATCAGAAGATAAAGGGATCAGCCTCTGCCTCCTGGCCTTTGCTTTCCTTCCTAACCCAGAAACATGTGGGTCAGCACCTGCATGACCAGGATGGATACTGGAAGAGTGGGCCATGGAGCCTTTGGAAAGATAACCGGGCAGCACCTGCATGATCAGGGTGGATTCTGGAAAAGTGGGCCATGGAGCATTTGAAAAGGTATCCAGGCATCGTTTCCACACCAGCATTCATGTTATTTCTCCATGCATGGATGGATGGGCCTTGAAGAGCCTGAAAAAGCAGGCTGAGCTCTCCTGAAAGGGGATAATCCTTGGTCTTTCTCTTTTTGCCAAAAGATCCTGGATAAATGAACTGAGACAGACCCCAATCTGGACCAGAGATGCTGCCCCTGCAGTTTGAGCCCACCTGGCTGAGAGAGGGCAGGTGACAGTCCCAGGACACCCACAGGAGGCCACTCAGGAGCCTGTGTTTTGGGCAGAAACAAAGAAGCTGAGAGGCACAGTGAGGTGGGACACCTGCACGCTGAGGGTCTCCACCTCCCTAAGGCAGGACAGGTCATGGCAGAGGCTTCAGGGGAGGGTCCTGACTTTGGCTGGGGGTGTGGGAGTCTCCAGAGGCAGTGAGCCCAGGACACTGACGGTGCAGACCGCTGGATTTCCGGAGAACTCTGTGCTTCACCAGCCTGCGTCAGACACATGATTCACAGAACTTCTCCAAAGGAGGTTAGCCATGTTTGCCAGGCTCAGGGAGAAGTGAGGAGGCCTCCTCACCGTCAGGTTAAATATGGGATCTGGATTGCCCTGCACCTGGCTCCTGCCCAGTCCCTGCTGTGATCTCAGGTGGCCTCACTCCTGGCAGGCAGAAGGGACTCGGGTCACACGCAGTCACACTCGGGGATTAGGACCTCAAGTATATCATTGAACCTGCTGCCTACCCCAGGCTGGGAATTGCTGGGCCGTGATCTCCTCCATCTTTTCTTTCTTCAGCTGCCTCTGAAGGTCACAGAATCTGCATTTCTTAGGAAAAACGGGGCAAAGGTGAGACAGTACACAGAACACCTGGCCCTGGCTCAGCCCCTCATGTGGACAGGCTGCAGAGGGCCACTGCCCCGCTGCAGGAGGCTCGCCCTCAGCGCCCAGCAGAAGGGGTGGCCCCGTTCTGTCCCTGAGACCCCACTCCCTCAGGCACAGCAGAGCAGCCATGCTGGGGCCCAGGGCTCCTTGGCTCTTGGGTTCTGCTGCCTTCATTCCCAGAGCACGAAGCCAAGGCCAGGAGCGGGGATCTGCCCCCAGCAAGAAGCCTCCATCCCTGGGGAGGCCTTGAGACCCTCTGGGATGAGGCCCAGTCCCCACCTGTGGCCACTCGCTTCCACACTGCCCCAGCCCAGCCCTGGCCACCCCAGATGTCTGGCCCCTGTCCTGAATGCTATCTCCTCTGGCCTCGGCTGTCCTCCTCCCAGAGCGCTATCCTGCTCTGTCTCTGCTCAGGGTCCCCCCAGAGGCCTCCCGTTGGGATTTGTCTCCACTTTGCAGTTGCCTTTTGCCCCACATGCCCCGTCCTGTGGTTATTTACCTTATGGGGACATCCTCCCTCTTGATTGCAGACTCCTCAGAGGCAGATAAGAGTGGGTGGCTTTCATCCTCCAGCTCCTAACTCCAAGCCCACTGAGCTGCTGTGCTGTGGTCCATGTGAGTCATCAGATGCCCCACGCGGAAGCCTCGTGGGGGCTCAGGGCTCCAGCTGGGGGCAGAGCACCTCCAGAATCCTCCCAACCGGCTGCAGCCTCCTAGTTCTTGGTGACTCAGTGGACGGGAGACCGGCCTACAGGTTTCCAAGCTGCTGCCTTTCTCTAACACAGGGGCGGGTCCTGGCTCCCAGCACTATTGTTCTCCACCAGCCCTGACCCAGCACCCACTGTGAGCCAGGCCTGTGGGCGTCAGCACCAAAGACCAGAAGAGTCGCCAGCCCATGGGGCATCTGAAGCAGGCAGCGCAATTGACCCTCTCAGGCCAGACACCACCCAGGGCCTTCTCCCTGACCTCGGTTACAGCAGATGAGAAGGACGCCGTGGGAGAACCGAGTCAGGATGCCCAAACTGGATGACTTCGCTGCAGGCGGTGCACTGCTGAAGGCCCGTGCGTCTCCTTTCTCTGGAATAACGCCAGACTCCAGCAGAAGTTTTAGTCTATTTCTGAATAGAGAAAATCTGCTGAAAAATATCTCTTTTCCAGCTGAATAACAAGCCTTTCAAGAAGAGGAGGATGAGGAAAAGACGGCATGTGTCCAAGTTGAGCGGAGACGGACTGTAAGCCCAGGCCTGCCTAAGGCCCCCACAATGGGCATCACCAGGGCGGAGGCCTTAGGGACTGTCAGCTTCCTCCACCCACCTGCCTGCACAGACAGCTCTTAGGCATCAATGCCTCAGCAGTCAGATCCGCCCAGGCTGCTTCTGAGTTTTGTGGAGAGATTGCTCTTCTGGGGGCGGGGACAGGACACTTATCTCCATCCCCCCACCAACCATCACAGGAGAACGAAAAACCTCAAAGAAAAACCCAGGGGGTGCACACAGACACAGAGCCCAGTGGAGGTGCAGGCTCCGGAATTGCAGGCTTCTTTGTGGAAACGAAAGAGGCTCCCCATGTGGGCTTCCCTCACCCCTCCGAGGCCCTCCCAGGAAGATGTGGTGGCAGAGACCGCGTCCACTCAGCAAACACCACCGTTCGCTTTGCTGAGTTTGCAGTTTCCCACAGCACGGCTGCTGCCCTGGCGAACGATGGGGCCACGCCATTATAATAGCCAGCCCTTGCCTCATGAGTTACAGTTTACACGACTCACTCATTTATGATCTCGTGGGATTCTCTTGTTTCACTAATTGGGAAGCAGGTGCAGAGAGGTTAAGTGTTCTGGAAAAGGCCCTCCTCTGGGGGTGGAGGAGGAGAAAGCGAGAGAGAGGATGAGAGTTAATGAGAAAGAGAGGCAGAAAGAGATGTCAAACCAGCTGGGTCTTCAGGCTCCATGGCCCTTCAGAAAGTGCTGTGAGTTGACGTGCTGGAGAGAATCCGCATGCCAGTCCCTGACCCCTTATTTCTTCATGGCGATTCCTTCAAAAACAGCCACGTAGCGCCTCCTCTGTGGCAGCTCTGAGACAGCACCAGGGTAGAGACCTGCATGAGAGTTGGCCCTGCCTTGAATGGTGCCACGTGCATGGATAATCCTGCCAGAAAGGTCTTCCTGGACATCTCTGAACACTGAGCGTTGGCGTTGCCAGGAGAGAGTCCTGGTTGCCCACGTCCTATTCAGGTTCTGTGGGTTCCCAGGGCCCTGTGCTCTCTGTCGCCTGTAGGCCTCCCTCACCTCCCCAGCCCCCTTGGACTGGCTAACTCCCCTTCTCCGCAGGCAGCCCTCCAGACCCCTCTGGACAGGGGCAGGCACCCTGCAGGGCGCCTCTACCACATTGTGTGCTTCCCCCGCCTAACATATCGCTGTTGCATTCTATTTATTGAAGGCTTTTCTCTCTCTGGCTGAATCGCAAGCTTTGGAAGTGGGGAGGTGGGAGGAGGGGCCAAGGCCAGCGTTTGTCTTGTTTAGTTGTCTCTCCAGATTCTGGCAGTCAACTCTTAGTAACCAGTGCTGAATGAATGCATGGATGAATACATAAGCCAACCAGCAGGTACTCATGAGTCTAGAGAGTCTCCCTCAACTAGCAGCTGAATGGATTTATTTGAAATCAAAAGTGTAGCATAAACTTACCCACGAGAGCTTAGTCCAGCCATCATCACTTTTGGAGGTCTGATCCAGGGTGGGCTGCACTCAGCGAGGCCTGGGGCCCAGCTGGCCAGCATCTCCTCTGTCAGCCACACCCCTGAGCAGAGGCTGCGTGGAGGGGCTGCAGGCCTCAGCGCTGGGTGCCCTCTTCTCAGTGGGAGACAGCAGGAGGGCTGTGCTGTTTCCAACATTCCCAGCACTTCCATTGTTTCACACCGTTACTGCTGAGCCCCGAGGGCAGATGGTTGGAGCCGTGTTGTGTGGGCCCTGCTGTTTTCCGGCCCAGGGTGTTTCAGGCAGTGGTTCTGTTTCCCATATTGATCTTTCCCACGGCCCTGCCAGGTAGCCTCTGATAAAGCACATCTCTTCTGAGTAAGCAATGGCCTAGGGACCATGAAGTACCTGTGAGTGTGACTCTGCCAGATGAGGGGCAGGTGCAGCCATCGGTCTGACCTGAGCAAAGCTGCATTCCTTGCCTGGCTCAGGTGTGAATCTTCAGGGCAGCAAAATGTGGATGAGACTGAGTAAGGGGAGAATCAAGATGTGTTTTGTCGAGAGAAGGAAAAATACGAGCAGGTCTCATGACAGAGGGCTCAGAGATCTAAATCTTGGAGGGCCCCAGGGCTCAGTTCCCACCACACCACGCCGTGTCTCTGCATTCTCTCCAGGGGACCGTATTTCCCTCTTCAGTGGAGACAGCCCTATTTTCTGCTTGTTGTCCCTGTGTCCTGTCCACTTTCACATTTACTCCATATTTTTCATCTTACAGCAATTGAAATTTAAACTTTTTTTTTTTTTTGAAATGGAGTCTCATTCCATCACCGAGGCTAGAGTGCAGTGGTGCAATCTCAGCTTACTGCAACCTCCACCTCCTGGGTTCAAGCAATTATCCTGCCTCAGCCTCCTGAGTAGCTGGGATTACAGGCGTCCACCACCACACCTGGCTATTTTTTGTATTTTTACAAGAGATGGGGTTACAGCATATTGGCCATGGTGGTCTTGAACCGCTGACCTCAGGTGATCCACCCGCCTTGGCCTCCCAAAGTGCTGGGTTTACAGGCATGAGCCAGCATGCCTGGCTGAAAATCAAACTTTTAATGTTGAAATACTTGCATTAACAGAATCCAGGAAGATTTCATAGGCTGTCCACTTGTGCCTCCCAGCTTCTGCTATGCTCTTCTCATAGGACGGAGACACCTGTGCCAGGAACAGACTCTCTCTAATGGTGACTAAATCTGGAAGATGACAGCCACCATCTTCTCTCTCTTCATCACTCTTTCCTAACACAATGTCAGTAACACTTACCTTTCAAGGACAACAGGCGGGTTAGAAGAGAAAAAGTGCCCTTGGAGAAGAGTTGGTTAGAACCAACTCCCGTTGGCATCCCAGTGTGGTGGGAGGAGGCTTCAAAGCTGGGGCTCCTGCTAGCCACTTGTGGTACCAGCCAGTTGAGCTGCGGCTCACACCATGGCCTGTGAGATGCCATAGTCATCAGCATCTGTGGGAAACACGAGAAATTACAGGGTAGGGGATTTTGAAATATTTGTAGGAAATCAATACAACTTGTAAAAAACAGTCTGAACTCTTCTTCGATAGGCTTGGGCATTTATTGTATGGTGTGAATCTGCAACTCTATTTAAATTATGTTTCAGCAGAACTTTCTGAATTTGCCTTAAACTTGTAAGTCAGGAATAACCAGAAAAGGCATATCAAGCCCTGATTTTTTTTTCCAGAAAGTTGATAATGTTGGAATAATTTGTAATTTATACCAAATACTTATAAACATTTATTAACTACCTCGGGGGCTGTAATGGTATCGCTGACCACACAGAAGCAAGAAAGAAATAAAAAGCTGCTAAGAGATCATCCGTATTCACTAAGTGGCTGCTTGAAGAACCCTGTGCCTGAGGATGATAAATTGAAGGTGCTTTGCCAACTGCTCACAAAGCATGACTTTTCACTTAGATCAAAAAGTATTCTCAGCTAATTTTGCTCATCTTCAATTCCAGGTTTCACTGTGAAACCTGAAAGGTGAAGTGATAGCTCTTAGTGCTCCCAAGGGTAGAAGAACCATCAGATGATGCCAGTGTTACATCAGTGTCATTTTCAAGCAGTGATTTTCAAACTAAATCAGTCCATTCCCATAGTGGTTTTATTTTTTTTTTTTTAATTCATTTCATGGAATCCCAATACAACTTGGATGTTCCTCCTGTCAAAGGCAAAACCTTGACTTAATTACTAATGTCACAGGAAATGCAGTGGAAGAATCAGCGTCATGATAAAATTATTTGGGGGGGGAATTAGGAATATGATATTATATAAGTGTGGGTAAAGCTTGGCATTTGTAGTAAATGTATTGTACTTGGAATTGATCATGGTGTACACATCATTTATTTACTTATTTATTTATTCGAGATGGAGTCTTGCTTTGTCACCCAGGCTGGAGTGCAGTGGTACAATCTTGGCTCATTACAACCTCTGCCTCCTGAGTTCAAGTGATTCTCCTGTCTCAACCTCCTGAGCAGCTAAGATTACAGGTGTGCACCACCTCACCCAGCTAATTTTTGTATTTTTAGTAGAGACGGGGTTTCTCCATGTTGGCCAGGATGGTCTCGAACTTCTGACCTCAAGTGATCTGCCTGCCTTAGCCTCCCAGAGTGCTGGGATTACAGGCATGAGCCACCATGCCCAGCCTCACAGCATTTATAATTGTGTCCAAATTGGACATCTCATCAGTTAAAATAGAAGCTGTTGATGTCAAAATTTATAAATAGTTACATGTACACGGAGTAACTAAACTGCAAATTCATGGCAATTAGGCTGATGTTGAATTTTTAAGACACTGCAGCTTTGTAGTATACACTTTCTCTCTCCTGCTTATCATCAATCAGATTCTAGAAATGTTCGAGCCTTCAAAGAATTATTTTGTAAATAAACTTAAGTGTCCTAAAAAGATGGTGAACCTTTCTGCAAACAAGGCCCTAAGTGTGAGTTTAGTTTAGTTCCAAACTAATTGGAAATACAATATAGAAGGATTCAATAAATGGAGCACCCAACCCCACCACTGTGGTAGGCTCACAACAGAAATGAATGAACTACAAATCCTTAAAAGTCTGCATGGTTTTAATCACTGTTTCAAGCACCATTTGGACCAGGTCACTCGTGCAAGCCCACTGAGAGTGAATGGCCAGGGACTAGCAAGTTGTCATTGGCCTTAAAATATAACGGGGACAGAGCCGGGCTCCAGCAGGTGGACAGGCTTTGAATTCTGCAGGTTGTTGCCCACTGCTGCTCACGTCAGAAAATCACCTGCGGCTCCCCTGAGCACTTCTGGACCCCAGTTTCTAAAAAATGAACAAAATGATCTTTGTCTTTCTCAAGGGTGTCAGCCTCCTCTTAGATCACTGAGCATTTGAAGAGGAGGGTTAACAAATTAATGCATGAGATAAGACAATGTTTCAGCTAGGAAGTCTGCATCTCTGGAGTTGTATTAAACCAATTAATATTCCCCAATCAATTACTTGGTAATTTACTCAAGTATATTAAAAATATTGTGGCAGTGTGCAGTAACAGATTTTTGAAAACAGTGTGTGCCTACATGGGCAGAGCTGCCTGCTTCGTGGGAGGGCCAGGGCAGCATGCAGCGGGGGTGAGGGCTTCTGTCTCCAGGGTTCCTGGGTTCAAATCACAGTTCCTCCATATCCTCCAGCCTGACTTTGGGCCAGTTCTTTATCCTTTGGGAACCTCTGTTTCTCAGCCCTGTGGGGTTATTGTGTGGATAATACAGATATGAAATACCCAGCACATAGTAGGTGCTCGTGGAATTATTTGTGTATATGGCTCATTTTACAAATCTAAAATGTGTATTTTGGAAATAAAAAAAAGAGGAAAGAAGTAAAAGTGCTGATTGCCACCATCGTAGTTGTTTTGGGCTAATTGTTATAATGTCCTCATAATGGTTTCATCTTAATAGTGGTGATTACTGAAACACAATTAGGATTTTTCACGCTCATTCAGATGTCTTCTCTAATTACAAGCATTAGTGTTTAACATGTGAGCAGCCGGGGAATGGATGTCTCTTGGCGTCAGTTCTGAAATGGGGTCCATTTGCATCCCTGAGGGAGGCCTCAGGCAGGAGAGGGCTGCTGGTGGGGACAGGCTGACCTTAGACGGGGTTCAGGGGGTGGGGAGTGGAGGGGAGCACACCTCCACTGCATGTCTGCATCATCAACAGCAAATCCCATTCAGCAGGTGCCACTGCCCACCTGCACCTGCCAGTGAGGCTCTAGTGAGGGGTTTCCACACCACCAAGCAGTCACTGCCACATTTAGCGATGCTCTGATGTTCTGGCAAAATGGAGTGCCAGGTGAAGATCTGAGGTGATGGCCCACGGGTCCTCAGCATGAAAGAGCCTTTTTCTGTGCTGAGCCAGTTTACAGTCTGGGTCTGCCTCTGGGCATTCCTACCCCCTACCCCCAATAAATACTCACCAGCATCCCAGGGTACTCAATTGGCTCTGTCAAGATGAGTGGACCATGGCCTCATCCTTCCAGAGGCAACTTACCTCCACTTCACCTGAGAGTTCAGACATGGCCATGGTCAGATGCGAGGGTCAAACTGGAGCCAGGCAGAGCATGCTGGATCCAGACCAAGCACGCAGGAGCTAGACTGAGTGTGCTGGAGCAGCGAGGAACAGAGAACTTGGCTGCAGCTGGGCGATGAGGCTGCCTGAACTAGGCCCTGGAGGATCGACATTTCCCAGGCAGAGTGAAGGAGGACGAAGAAACAGATTGAAAAGCAGTGTCTTGCTGGGTGTGAAGAGGACAGCTGGCCAGAGAGCAAGGCTTGAATGGGAGGGGTAGAGTTAGCAGGGCGAGTGGAGGGTGGATGGTAGAGGGTCCAGGACGCCAGGCTAGGTCACCCAGAAGTGATTTCTCCTAAATGGTTCCGGGGAGGGCAGGGGTCTGAGATGAGATCGCCCTGGGTTCCAGTCCCCGACCTGCCCCTACTAACCATCAACCAAACGGGTCCTCTGAGTCCTGGTTCCCTCCTTTGAGTGAATGTCCGTAGTCAGTGACTGTATCCCCCTGGTGTTGGGAAGGCTCAGTGAGATGATCCGTGAAAGTGACAGGCAAACTTCTTGGCTCAGAGGAAGCCCTGAAATGAAGTTGGCTCTTATCCTCGTCGTCACTGCCTGGCACCGGAGGGTCCCACTGCTGCTGCTGGATGACCTCTGAGCCTGTCCCTGCCTCTCTGCAGGTCCAACATGGAGCCCTTGTGCCCACTCCTGCTGGTGGGTTTTAGCTTGCCGCTCGCCAGGGCTCTCAGGGGCAACGAGACTGCTGCCGACAGCAACGAGACCACCACGACCTCAGGTAAGGACCCATCCCCCTCTCCCTTTCCCTGGCTGCCTCCCTTACTGCCTCCTCCTGAGCTCCTGGGACCATTCAGAGGGTGAAAAGGGGGCTTAGGGTAAGAGACGACTGGTGTGGCTCAATTTCTTAGTGTGCTTTTCATAGTTTGTGCCTCTAAAAACAGGAAGGCTAAATAAGCTAGTTTAGCATTTGGTTGTTCAGCAAAGCTTAGTGTTCTAGAGGTGTCCCCTCTACAACCCCAGCTGAGAGTCGGGGTCAGCCTTGGCTGGAGGCGGGAGAGCAATAGGGTTAAAAATCCCTCAAAATCCCGTTGTGCAGAAAACCAACCATGAACGTACATGGATGAGACGATGTGACAGTTAATGTCCCTGATGTGACCGTTAATGACATGAACTAAAGAATTATTCTTAGGCCGAGTGCAGTGGCTCACACCTGTAATCCCAGCACTTTGGGAGGCCGAGGGGGGCGGATCACGAGGTTAAGAGATTGAGACCATCTTGGCCAACATGGTGAAACCTCATCTCTACTAAAAATACAAAAATAAGCTGGTTGTGGTGGTGCACGCCTGTATTCCCAGCCACTCAGGAGGCTGAGGCAGGAGAATCACCTGAACCCAGGAGGTGGAGGTTGCAGTGAGCTGAGATTGCGCCACTGCACTCCCACCTGGCGACAGACCAAGACTCCGTCTCAAAAAAAAAGAAAAAAAAGAAAAAAAATTATTCTTAATATTTTAGGTCAGATATTGGCATCATGGTTAGTTTTATTTTTAAAAAGAAGAGTCCTCGCCTTTCAAGATGCCTGCTGAAGCGTTCACGAGTGGACTGTGATGTCTAGGCATTATGCAGAAAAGACCAAGAGAGAAGTGGGGGTGGGAGCTTGTGAGCAAAGTCACACTGAGGGCCCCACATGATTTTCTAACCCTGGATAAATGTCCTGCGAATGTACCATTGGTCCCAGGAGGAGGAAAGAGTGAAGATTTCTGACAACAGAACCTCCAGTGAGGAGAGCAGTTCTAAGCGCCCACCTGTCTTTTTCCTCTTCATGTTGAAACCTCAGAGACATCTAAAACCCCAAAAACGAGAGACCAGAAGCTGCCAGCAAATATAAACCTGCCTCTTTGAAGCCAGTCCTTCAGGGGCAGGTCACTGATGATTCAATGAGTTATTTCAACCTACAGTCCCGACTTTTCTTCCCAATGCAAATCAACTGGCCACTTAGAAATATCTGACAAACTGCCTGGATGTCCCCTCACATCCAGGAGTCACAATGGCAGAACATCCGTTTGCACAACCGTGGGGAAGAATCTGCCCGGGCTCTGCAGACAGTCCCTCAGATGGCACTGTGGGCACCGGCAGGATGACGTCCACTCCACCTCTGAGGCTTTTCAGTTTATCTGAAAACAAAATTATTGGCTCACATATTGCCACAGACATGGGGTGTTGCTTTCAGGAGAAGGACACCGTCGTGTGACCTCAGCACCCAGAGCAGAACTAAATGTGAAACTCACACCTTGGTCCAGCCTCTGCCAGGGCCTCTGCATGCTGAGCAAGGCTGCTGGTCCACAAGCAAGAGGGAAACGGGCCTCGGGTTATAAGGTGCAGACGGGCTCCTTTGACCTAGAATTGTAGAAGGAACCTGACCCTGTGAAGTGCCCTTCAAATCTTCACCTGACCCCCGGAAGAAGTATGAAGGACCATTTCAGATGATAACACGTTGCCACAGTGTGCCAAAATAACAGGAAGCTGTTTCATTGGTTCATTGAACAAATCATATTCAGTACTCATCCAGACACATTCTTTTACAGAAGGAATTGAAGGTAAATGTTTACAAATTATATAATAAAATGTTATCTATAAAAAATAATATGTAGAAGAACACAGTGGAAACACGAGTAAAGAATATGACCAGGCAGAATACAAATATCTGATTATGTTTCACTAATCCTGAAAAGATACTCAACTCTCTAGAAATTAGAGAAATGCAAGTTAAAATAACAGTATCATTTTACCTATCAGATAGACCAAAATGAAAAGGGTCGGCAATATCCCAGAGAAGAGAAATTGCTCCATTGCCCACTGTGGGTAGCGTTCCGCAACCTTTGTGACACCAGGGACCAGTTTAATGGAAGACAGTTTTTCCGTGGAGTTGGTGGGGGGTGGGGGTGAGGAGGGCATGGTTTGGGGATGATTCAAGTGCATTATATTTATTGTATACTTCATTTCTATTATGATTACATTGTAACATACAATGAAATAATTATACAACTCACCATCATGTAGAATCAGTGGGAGCCCTGAACTTGTGTTCCTGCAACTAGACGGCCCCTCTAGGGGTTGATGGGAGGCAGTGACAGATCACCAGGCATCAGGTTCTCTTAAGGAACAAGCAACCTAGGTCCCTGTCATTCACTATAGGGCTCGGGCTCCTGTGAGAATCCAGTGTCACCACTGATCTGACAGGCAGCAGCACTCAGGCGGTAATGCTTTGCTCACCTGCTACTCACCTCTTGCTGTGTGGCCCAGTTCCTAACAGGTCACACACTGGTACCCATCCGTGTCCTGGGGGAGTTGGAGACCCCTGCTATATATGAGTGTAGAAGTTGGAAACTTGGGGCTGCCAACTTGGCAATTGTGTTAAAATGTAACAGGCGTAGAGGCTAACACAGAAGCTATCCTACAGAAACACTTTGGAGACACAAAGAGATATATATATGTGTGTGTGTGTGTTGCAGAACTGTAGGTAATAGCAGAAAAGTTGGAAACAACTTAAACGTCCATCCTATTTTGGTCTATCCAAAAAGTGGAATCCAAGCAGCTATTAAACAGAATGAGGAAGCTTATCTGGGCTGACGTGGAAACTCTCCAAGACAGACAGCCGTACCAGAAAGGCAAGCTGGAGAACTGCCCCGCGGCGCCTTTCACCTGTTTCTTTCATATTTAATGTGGCTATATGGGGACGTGTCTTAAAATTGGTAGCACTTCACAATTATAATCAGTATCATTTTTTTCTTTCTTAGTGGTTCTTAAAATAACGATACTGTTTACAATCCATGAAGCTTTAGATGAAACGAGAGGAGTAGTATGGTCTATTTATTTCCCAAACCTGCATATTTATGAATGTAAATTTATAGAAGAAAATGTCAGGAAAGATACGCTTTGAAATCTTAATTATGTTTAACTCTGGCAAAGAGAACAGGTTCCTGAACATTGAAAGTTTTAGGCCAGAGTGAGCTGGGACCTTAAACTATTGTCTGCGCACCTGTCCTTGAGTGAGCCACATCTTTCCAGTATGGACTTGCTCCGCCTCTAGGGGCCCTGGGGGAAGGAGGGCTTGGCATGAAGGTGGGAGAGGAGAAGAGGGATGGAGATAAGACGGGGGCCACAGTGAGAGCAGCTGTGCCCTGGGGCAGAACTAAGATGGTCCCTGGAAGACCCCAGCTCTGGGCTGGAGCTCAGAATGAGCTTCCTGAGCAGAGGGTGCTGGGTGGTCACACTCTAGCCAAGGTTGCCATTCTCTTTGTCTGCTCCAAAGTCATATTCAAGCCTAAAGTTTTCAACTTTCAGGATCAGATTCTGTGTAAGCAAACATGCACACACACACACACACACAAGTTGCAAGTGTACATATGTATAAAATCAGTGTGAACATACACACACACTTTGCTTTGGGCAATAGCTGGACAGTCATTCAGGAAGAAGGCTGCTTCAGGATGACCACCCTGGGGACTGGTCACCTTGACCTCTGTCCCACCCCGTCGGATCCACAACAGCATGAAATGAAAATAGACTATGACTGGAATATCCTTCTCAGATGCCTCCTGGCCTCCTGTCTGGACCATGTTGGTGCCCAGAGGACATTTTTGTTTTCTTCCTAGTTCACACCATTTTAAAAAATTGTATTTCAATTGAATTTCTTACCAATATTTAAAACTCAGAAAATGTTTACATAAAAACATGAATTTCTTCTTTAGGAAAGTGGGAAGAACTAAGCACTGTGGGCACCCCTTGTGCTTGGCCCCAGTGGGCTGGAACTCAGAAGTAGCCGTCCCTGCAGGCAGGACGTGGGGAGTCCCCACTCCCACCCCCCACTGGCCTCACCACGCCACCCGGGGATGCTCTCACCTGCCCCTAGAAGGCCATTGGGTTTCTGATCCTGATCTCTGGCCTCCTGAACAGAGGCAGCTACTACCCCAATCATTGCCTTCGAGGGGCTTCCCCAGAAACCTGGGCGCCACGGCAGTCATGCTGAGGGCCTGTTCACTCACGGCAGAGTAAGGTTTGCGCTTTGAGGCATCCAGGCCCTCTCTGGGTCCGCAAGAGAGGAGTCCAGTGGGCTTCTTGGGGGGGGGGGGGGCTTTGAGATTGTCCTTGAGGAGTGGGAACATTTTGGTGAGGAGGGGGCTGTGTGGCCAGCTGGGGAGGAGCAGGAACAAAGTCCGACGTTGGGAGAGCGGGTGGGGTCCAAAGGTGGCAGCGAGGTCACCAGGGCCCCTTGGAATTTGGGCTGGTGAGCCAGGGGCATGTCCTGAGCAGCAACAAAGCCACTGAGCTGGGCCTGGAGCTGCAGTCTCTTCCCGGGTGAGGAAGGTCAGCCTGTCAGGTACAAAGGACAGAGTAAGAGGCGGGTGGTGGCTGGGCACTCAGCCTCTGACACGTGGAATCGGGACCTGGAGGCTCTGGAAGGTGGGGTCACAGTGCGCTGGGGCCACAGGCCTCTATCCAGCCCCAGGGCCCGGCCGCCTCCCTATGCCTGAGCTCCTGCCCAGCCCAAGGGGCCCTGAGAGCTGAGCCATGCCAAGTCAGCCTCCCGTGCTGTCTTAGGACCCTGCGGTGGACACTGGCCCCTTCACCCTTCTCCAGCTTCTTAGCAGGAGAGCCAGGCAGCCAGGCAGCCAGGCAGCCAGGCCGTGTGGGGGTCTGCGGAACTCACCCCTGTCATGCCTGCCCCAGGGATCTTGGACAAGTCACCTCACCCACTCCTCAGTCCTGGATTCTTTCTCTGAATCAACAGAACAATCAAAGCTACTTCTCTGTTATCTCGTGGGGCCTTTTCAGGATGATGGATCCACTTTGCAAACTACAGTGTGGGGTTCTGGTGTCCAGGAAGAAGAGCTCACGGAGGGGGAGTCTTTTGCAAACTGTGAAGTGAGGTCAGGGGTTAGGGTCTTTCTGCTTCTCCTGCAGGCCCTCCGGACCCAGGCGCCTCCCAGCCACTGCTGGCCTGGCTGCTACTGCCGCTGCTGCTGCTCCTCCTCGTGCTCCTTCTCGCCGCCTACTTCTTCAGGTAGGAGTGTCCTGGTGCACTGACTTGCCCCAACCAGCTCAGAGGAGGAAATGAGCCTTCTGATGCTGCGGGCGTGGGCCGTGCAGCAGAGGGCAGCTGGGAGGCTGGGTGGCCGGGCCTGGGAGATACACACAGGCCAGGCCTTAGCACGGCTCAGCCATGAGCAACAGGAGTAGCTTTTCCGGGCTCACCTGGTGGGTATCGCTGTGCCGAGTGCTGTTGGCTGTAAGGGAACCTAGAAGTGTGGAAACCTAACAAGTCCTGTGTCTCTAAGGTTCAGGAAGCAGAGGAAAGCTGTGGTCAGCGCCAGCGACAAGAAGATGCCCAACGGAATCTTGGAGGAGCAAGGTACAGAAGCTCCTCTCTGGCTGGGGCTTGGGGGAAAAATGTGTTCTTTTTTAGCAGACACTGAGGTGCTTTCTCTCTTTAACATTCAAAGTAAATTTTGAGGTGTGCCTTGCCACTTTCGTCTCACTTTACCTGGTATGATGCTGTCATTTAGAGTCTCACGATTTCAAAACTTTAAGGATCATTTTTCTCTCTGGTGTGACACGGACGTTTGAGACATTTTTGTTTGTGGCTTTTTTTAGAGAGACTGTTCATATCCTGTCATTTTCACAGGGTGCTGACATGTAACACTTTTCAGTGAGGCCTTACAATGGTTCTTAGATAAGACTGTCTGGCTCATAAACTATTCAACTGGGTTTGTACTGCTTTAGGATCAAGCTGGAAAAAGGGACTTGCTCTACTAAAGTGCTTCATGTTTACAGAGCATCAGAGTTAGCTGGGAGCATTTCCAACTTTTCCATCAGAAGTATAGTTTCTAACTTGTTGTTGCTACTTACAACGGAACATTGTTTTTCTCTCCATACATCGAGATGAGATGACCGAGAAACATGTGTAAGGCAGAGGCCACACAAATATTACTTCTCACCCCAGTGACTACAACTTCCTGGAGTCAGCTTCCTACCTAACTGTAGTCAGTTCTATGGTTCAGGGAAACACACGTGCTGTCAGACTAAAATAGACTCTTAAAACGGACCTTAGATAATTAAAAGAATATCACCAACAAGGACCCAGCTGAAATGTAGCCTCCCAGCGCTGGTGAGACCCGAGACCCTGGTTAGATGATACTGTGGCCCCAGGTGCTGTTTTCCTGCGTTGTTCCAGCCCCCGGTTCCCTGCCCTGCACGTTTCAACGGCAGGAACGGGAGGGAAGAGGGTGCGGCTGGTGAGTAGCAAGGAAGCTCAGCGTCATTCATTCTGATCCTGTCTGTCACTTGGAGGAATGAGCCTTGGGTGAAGTTTTTGACTGGGCTTCAGAACTGCTCTGCAGGTAGGGACAGGCCCTTTTGCAAGTGTGACAGCTAGGTTATCATGCTGACCCATGATATCATGCTGGGCTGTCAATATCAGCTCATTCTCCAGGAAGAGAAACACGTGCCCATGACTGTTCTTGCCTCTCACTCCGGACTTGGGGAAGGAATGTGCCCAAGAACTCCCTTATAACACGTACTTCTCCTTCTCAGTGCCCCTTGTCACCCTCCCCAGACAAGGGTGGTTTTCCCTTGGAGCTTATGGGGTTTGAGGAACCAGGAATATTTGTTATGAAGAAGAAAAGGCTGAGAGAGACTGCTCTGAGTTTGCTCCCAGAAGCCATAATTACTCTTATTTCCAAACCTGGAAAGCTGAGCTGGAGAGTGAGGCCGTCTTGAATGCTTTTTTAGAAGGAGCAGGGGCTGGAGGGAAGGAGAGGCAGAAGGGTGGGTGGATGAGTGACCTAGGGAGGGGGACAGGGTGTCTCCTATGAGAGAGAGCAGGTGACACTGGGCAGAGGGACGCCTGTCACTTGTAAATGATGCAGATGCTTCATAGGAGTCGAGTGTTTGGAATCAGCTGCTCGGGACCCGGCTTAGCCCAGCTATGTGATTTGAGAGAACCGTCCCAGCTCCAGCCTGGTCATTTCTTCAGGAATGTTGTTGGTCAGCTTGGTTCCTCAGTCACCTGTCCAGGAATGTGGCTAAATGGCCCCCATGTTTCTTTTGGTCCCACAGAGCAGCAAAGGGTGATGCTGCTCAGCAGGTCGCCCTCGGGGCCCAAGAAGTACTTTCCCATCCCTGTGGAGCACCTCGAGGAGGAGATCCGTATCAGATCTGCCGACGACTGCAAGCAGTTTCGGGAGGAGTTCAACGTGAGTGTGGGGAGGGGCCCCCTGCTGGGTGCCCTGTGGTCGAGACCTGTGAAATCCAGTGTTACAGTTCAGGATGAATTATCCCAAAGACTCGGAACCCTTGCATCGGTTAGGACACTGTCCCATGAATGGGCGTGGGAGGAAACCTGGTTTGTGGTGCAATGCCCTTCACCAATGCTTATTTCCTCATTTATAAGATGAGACAGTTGAGTTAGAGGTTTGTGAAGCCTCCTTCCACCTCCCACACTCTGAGTGTCAAGTTCTAAAATCAACTGTGACAGAAACACTGTTATCTCAATAATGTAGAAGGCTAGGGCCTGAGCATAGCACAATATGACAATATCATGGGGAAAGCAACAGAGCCCCAAACCATCCTTTCATGGCTTCTGAGAGCTGGAGCATCTAATCAGAGTAGGCAATGTTCCTCTTCTGAACCACCATCTCAGCGTTAAGGAAGCAGCTGTGAGCTGCCTTAAGGGAACACGAGCTATATCTGCTTGTGTATCAACATGGGTGGGTGGCTGGCTGGATGGATGGATGGATAGATGAGTGGGAGGGCAGATGGATGGATGGATGGATGGATGGATGGATGGATGGATGGATGCATGGATGGATAGATGGATGGATGCATGGATGGATGAGTGGGAGGGCAGATGGATGGATGGATGGATGGATGGATGGATGGATGGATGAGTGGGAGGGTGGGTGGGTGGGTGGATGGATGGATGGATGAGTGGGAGGGCAGATGGATGGATGGATGATGGATGGATGAGTGGGAGGGCAGATGGATGGATGGATGCATGCATGGATGGATGGATGAGTGGGAGGGTGGATGGATGGATGGATGGATGGATGAGTGGGAGGGCAGATGGATAGATGAATGGATGGATGCATGCATGAATGGATGGATGAATGAGTGGGAGGGCAGATGGATGCATGGATGCATGAATGAATGGGCAGATAGAGAAGTAGACAAACAGATATGAGGAAGTGTTGTCTTGGATTTTGCTATTCAGTATTTATCCTTGGTCATGTTTTGAATTTTATGTATCTTCACCTTCTTGCATGTGGCTGTGCTGAGTGTTGATCGTAAAGAGGATAGGTTTTCAGCAGGACTGCTGACTGGTCCTGGCTATGCCTGTTGCATGCTAGCCCTGGCACATCAGTTAATCTCCTTGAAGTTATCTTCCACCACCTAGGAAGGGGCAATGGAGATGGGCCTGTCTTAATTACCTTGAAGTTGGAACGGGAGGCTGAGACGATGGATATTGTAAACAACAGTGTTGTGCAGTTGTTATGTCTGAAGATGGCATGAACTCTGTAACAACAGTGTTGTGCAGTTGTTATATCTGAAGATGGCGTGAACTCTGTGCAGACATCAGACTTTACCCAGAAGCAACTTGTGGAGGCATGGGAAGGTGGTGACACATGTAAACTGTACATTGCTTGTTTTTTTAGCACAAGCCTCCTCTGCCTTTATCTCGCTTCCTTTTTTATTGTTTCCAAATGTGTCCCCTTTTTTGGAGAAATTAGGTCATATTGAAAGACAGCTTCAAGCACTATTGTGTTGCAGTCTCTCAGTCTGACAACAGACCTTCTCATTTTCAAAATAACTATCCAAGTTTTCAGCTAGCAGATCCCCTTCCCCACCCTTCTCATCCCATTTCCCCTTGTACTTTTGTTTCCCCAAGTGGCAGGGGCTGGGCTTGCTGATAGGGGTGTCTGAGTCAGAACCAGCTCAAAAGTGGGGGCCACTCCCAGGGAGGGAGTCCGGGAATAGGGTGGGGCAGGTGAGACACTCACCCCAGGCACAAAATTTAAGACAGCAAGTGGGATAAATGATATTTTAACACAACACTTAAAATATCAAAAGTATCAGTACCACAGGAAAGGTAACAAATAAAATATCAAAATGAATGCAGGCAGCCCCTGGTGAAGAAAATAGCACCATAAAGGAAGATAGGCTTGGGCTGACAGTTTTTCCCTGTTGACCTGGGCCCTGATACATATGACTTGCCACCACACAGCTACTCACCCTGCCATTAGTTAAAAGTTTCATATTTTGTTCATCATAGATTTTGTGCCTTGATTTGGACTTTTAAAAATATTGCATTCAAATATAATTTTCCCTGGTTTCTGAATTTTGGGGGCACCCCATTAAACTTTGCACCCAGAGGAAGTCCCTCATGCTCTTCTGCCACTGGGCGGCCCTTGGCCGAACATTGGAGTCCCTCTGCTCAGTGACAGGCAGGGTAGAGATGTGGTGGAGGGAAGAACATTGGACCCGAAGTCAGGATCACGGAGCCTGATCCTGTGTCTGGGGAACCCTGGGGGAGCTGCTTTTTTGTCATTGTTTTGTTTGTTTGTTTGACATGGGGTCTCGCTGTATCTCCCAGACGAGCACAGGGGCCTGATCACAGCTCACTGCAGCCTCAACCTCCCAGCTCAAGTGATCCTCCCACCTCAGCCTCCCAAGTAGCTGGGACTATAGGCACGTGCCACCATGCCCACTGGCTTTTTACTTTTTTTTTGTAGGGATGGAGTCCCACTGTGTTGCCCAGGGCTGTGCTTTTTCCTCATCTGTCCTAGTAAAGGGCTGGCCATGTCCTGAGACCATGTTCATGCAGCACCCGTCCTCTGAGAGCACTGGAGCCTGCCATGGCCAGCTCTCCCTCAGGTCCTAAGAGGGACATGCTCCCAACCCCATCTTTCTTTTCTCTTGCCCTCTGATCTGAACTCCTCTCCCCAAAGTCATGAAAGGGAGACACTACGCCGGGCGTGGTGGCTCAAGCCTGTAATCCCAGCACTTTGGGAGGCCGAGACGGGTGGATCACGAGGTCAGGAGATCGAGACCATCCTGGCTAACACGGTGAAACCCCGTCTCTACTAAAAAAATACAAAAAACTAGCCGGGCGTGGTGGCGGGCGCCTGTAGTCCCAGCTACTTGGGAGGCTGAGGCAGGAGAATGGCGTGAACCCGGGAGGCGGAGCTTGCAGTGAGCTGAGATCCGGCCACTGCATTCCAGCCCGGGCAGCAGAGCAAGACTCCGTCTCAAAAAAAAAAAAAGAAGAAAGGGAGACACTAAAGGGAGACACAGGCGTCTCAAAGTGGCCGATCCAGTTGAGTTTTGACATGTGTGCATTACCAATTCACAGTGCGGGCAAACTTGGTGGGGATGAAAAGGATTTGGTATTGGGGTCCGTACAGTGAGGTGAATGCTGGAGTCAGCCTGAGAGAGCTTGGGCAATTAACCTCTGCCTGTTTCCTCATCTGTGAAATGAGGATACTCCCTGCCCCCCATAGGTACTGTGATAACATGGACATGAGGTTAGATAACCTGAACATGCAACTGAGTCCTTACGAAAACACGCTCTGCAGTCTCCACCCTGCACTGGTAGAACAGCATCCTAGGAAAGTCTGTTCCCAGGCCCCAGAGTAAGTCCTGGAAAGCGAGCACCATCGGGCCAAGGAAAATGCCCCCCTCCGGACAGGCTCTTCCCTACCTCCATCCTAGCAAGTTATGTAAGGCCGAGTGCTTAGGACTAACACACTGATAAGTGCTATAAAAATGCAGAGGGAAATGTCAACGTCAAAGCTTCCAGCACAATAAACAAACCAGAACCATTCCCTGGAGCTCCACCGAGCAGCTGGGGCCTCTCGCAGAGCTGCCCACACCTAGCTTCTTGTACCCTCTCCTGCTGCCTGCCCGACACTACCGAGTGGAGAGGGAAAGGAACGTGGCTCATGAGTTCATTGAAATGAAATCTCTAGGCCAGGTGTGGTGGCTCACGCCTGTACTTCTCAGCACTTTGAGAGGCCGAGGTGGGCAGATCACTTGAGCCCAGGAGTTCCAGGCCAGCTTGGGCAACATGGTGAAACCCCATCTCTACCAAAAACTACAAAAATTAGCTAGGCATGGTGGAGTGCACCTGTAATCCCAGCTACTCAGGAGGCGGAGATGGGAGAATCACTTGAACCTGGGAGGCCGACGTTACAGTGAGCCAGGATCGTGCCACTGCACTCCAGCCTAGGTAACAGAGTGAGACCCTGTCTCAAAAATAAAAATTTTAAAAAAAGAAAGAAAATAAATGAAATCTCACCTCAAACAGACAAACCACAAATGATTTGGACAATTTACATAATGGGACAGCCAATCACAAGGTATTCATTGCTGGTTACTACGAGCAAGCCCCAAACGAGGCACTGCAGGGCTCAGCTGGGTGCACAGACCCCTCCAGGTCTTTCCTTTCCCCTGGGCCACCTGAGCAGCTCCGAGATTTGAGACCACAGTAGACTGACAGCCAGAGAAAGGGTTGCAGGGTCCATGTGTGCCTGGATCCAGGATACATACGTGTGCGATGCACAGGACACGATGCCCCTCACCACTTCGACTTTGACCCTCTGTGCAGCTGGGTGGCTACGCTCCATCTCCATGGTCTGGATCTCTGCAGCTGCCAGGAACAAGCAGCTGTGAGGTGTCAGAGCTTGGTCCATCCTGGCCATTTGATCCCTCCAGGGAGCTTTTTTCTTTTTTTCTTTTTTTCTTTTTTTTTTGAGAGAGAGAGAGTCTCGCTCTGTCGCCCAGGCTGGAGTGCAGTGGTGAAATCTTGGCTCATGGCAATCTCTGCCTCCCAGGTTCAAGCGATTTTCCTGACTCAGCCTCCCAAGTAGCTGAGACTACAGGCGCCCACCACCACGCCCAGCTAATTTTTATATTTTTAGTAGAGACGGGGTTTCACCATGTTGGCCAGGCTGGTCTTGAACTCCTGACATCAGGTGATCCACCCTCCTCGACTTCCAGAGTGCTGGGATTACAGGTGTGAGCCACCACACCTGTCCTAATTTATCTTTTCACAGACTTTATTTTAGAGCAGTTTTAGCTGTACAGAGTAATTGCACAGAAAGTACAGAGTTCCCATATGCCCCCTTCCTCCCCTGTGAGCAGTTTCTCCTATGATTAGCTTCCTGTGTTCGTGTGCTTCAACTGCTGCAACTGATGAACCAACACCACACTGTTGTTACTAGCAGAAGTCCACACGTCAGGGTTTGTGTGTTGTGCATGCTGTGGGTTTTGACAAATGCACAGTATCATGTACACACCATCCGGTATCACGCCTCCTGTGTATTTTCAGTGCTGGGGCCAAAAAAACTTTCCCCGGCAGAAAAAGGGAAGGCTTTAGAATTTGACCACAGATGTCAGGCTTAGATTAGGTCAAGAAAGTTAGTATGAAGACGGCTGTAATGAAGAATCAGGAACTACAGGCGGCGTAGGTGCTGGTGGCTGGGGATGAGGCCGAGAACCACCCATCACCCTTGCCACAGTGCCGCCAGGCAGGTCCCTCCACATAAGCCACCCTCTTGTCTCTGCTTTGGGACCGACAAACCCCATGGCCTGGAAGGGCCTCATCCTGTGGCCATGGGGTTTGGTGGCCCCAAAGCAGAGGCAAGAGGGTGGCCTACGGTGCCCCACCATGGGCACCGGCTGGTCAGATCTGAGTCTGCAATTGGAGAAGCTTCCTGCTCTCGAGAGAGGAAGGCTCGGGACACCTGTGGGCGGCAGGTCAGGCCCTGCCCTGCATTGTGAGCAAGCTCAGGCCTGCATGACTCAGATCCGAAGCTACACGGTGAGGCCTGCTCCGCTCTCCTGGGTGGTTGCAGCGGGACCCCTCACGTTCTCCCACATTTGAAGAAGTCAGCATCCTCCTGGTGGTCTGGGCGCTGCTCCAGGCTCCTGCCCCTTGCTCGCTGGGTGACCCTGGGCAAATCTACACCTTGCTTTGGCTTTCAGTTTCCTCACCCATAAAACGGGGACCATCCTAGTATCACCTAATAGTAGGTGAGTTGCGAAGGCTGGAGCAGATGACCCGGCTCCTTCTACTGTACCTGGCACACTGAGGCACTCGATGCATATTGATACATGTTACTGGAATCCCAGTGGCCCCGGGTCCAGCCACTGGTTGGGTGTAATGTCAAAGGACAGGACTCAGGGCTTTAAGAGGCTCTTCACACTGTGCATTGTGGGGAGCTCACCTGAGCAGCAAGCAGACGCAGGACAGCTGGAGGTGACCAGGAATCAGAGGTGGCAGCTCAAGGCGGCAGAAAGAACTAGGATTCAGGCCACTAGAGTTCACACTCAGCTATGTTGCTCAGAGGGGATAGGGGCCCCGCGGCATTCCTTTCACACCTGACTTCCCTGACTGAGACAAAGGAGTTGGTTAGGGTAGTGCTTCCTAAAGACGTGTGCACTGAAGCCCTGGGGATCATGGTAATATTCGTGCTGATTCTGTGGGTCTGGGGTGCAGCCAGAGAGTCTGCATTTCTAAAAAGCACCCTCCCAGGCGTGCCCATGCCACTGGTCCACAGATCACGCCTGGAGTCTTAAGCAAGATCAGGACTGTATCTAAGGCTGTTTCCCACCCCTCGCCTCCCAGAACCACTCTATTCAACCTTCAGCCCCAAAGTCACAGCATCCCACTGTAAACCCTCTGCATGCCTGTCCTCGCTCCCCCATCTCCCAGTTCACAGTTCTGTCGCAGTCAGTTCTTACCAAATCATAGGCACCTGCCCTAGGCCCGGGCCTGTGGGCCCTGAGATACCATGGAAATGCAAAGGCAAGTCTCCACCTTCATGCAGCGCAGGGTCTGGCTGATGAGACCACCACTTTGACCACACCGCTGTTCACCCCACAAGAGAGAGCACCCTGGGGAAAGCCAGGGTCTGTGTCTCCTTCATTCTCTGCCCCATGCCTGGTACAAGGTCTGAGGCAGAGACGGACTATGGACAGCAGGTAGTTTGCTCCACATGTTTTCGTAATTCCTGTGCTCAGTAGGGAAACTGACATGAGCATGGTGCTTGAAACCATCACATTTCATACTAATGCTACATTTTCTTCCAGTCATTGCCATCTGGACACATACAAGGAACTTTTGAACTGGCAAATAAAGAAGAAAACAGAGAAAAAAACAGATATCCCAACATCCTTCCCAGTAAGATTTTATTTTATGTTTTGCATGATCGATGGTGTTTGCGCTAAACTCAGCTTTGCCTTGCAGCTCCCCATGACTGCGGGCCATTCCTGGTGCTCAGAGGCCAAAGACTGAGGCCCCAAATCTGTCTAACTGCTCAGCGTTTGCACCTAGGACTCCAGAATGTTCCTCTCTAGGTGGCGGTCTCCCCGCACAGGCACTGGGCACCTTGGTTGCTGGTGGGTCTGGCTGCCAAGCCTGTGCTTACTGTTGAGACCTGCGCTGCTTGGGGCCCAGCAGGTAAGGGTGCTGTTTCGTGGCCATGGGTGCCAGCTGGCAGGGCCTCCCCTGTGGAACTCAGGCCTGGCACCCAGTCTGGGCCTGCGAGTGGCCCTGGGCAACTCCCTTCCCTCAGACTCAGTGCTTGTGGCCACAAACTGCAAATCCCTAGAGTTGTCTGGGGTCCTGGACCAAGGACAAAAATGACAGAATATGAAACTTGTAGGTGGGCCGCAGCTTTGTAGGAAGGCTCTGAATCGACCTGATTTAACCCCAACAGTACAAGTGGGCATGGGCCGGGAAGCATGGGTGCCAAGAGGTGGCAGGGCCAGGGAGCAGATGGATGTGTGCGGGGGCGTGTCTCGGTGACCTGGGGGCAGCTTTCACAGCCTGTCTTGGTGCCAAGACAAACTCTGTAGGTTCTGAGCTGCCTTTGTAAGAGCTGGCCTGGGCCAGGTGCTGTGGCTCATGCCTGTAATCCTAGCAGTCTGGGAGGCCGAGGCAGGTGGATCTCCTGAGGTCAGGAGTTCAAGACCAGCCTGGCCAAGATAGTAAAACCCCATCTCTACTAAAAATACAAAAAATTAGCCGGGCATAGTGGTGGATGCCTGTAATTCCAGTTACTTGGGCGGCTGAGGCAGGAGAATCTCTTGAACCCAGAAGGCAGAGGTTGCCATGAGCCAAGATCATGCCATTGCACTCCAGCCTGGGGAACAAGAGCAAAACTCCATCTCAAAAAAAAAAAAAAAAAAAAAAAGAGCTGGCCCAGCAGCAGGGGTTGGGGGGTGCAGTTCAGGATCCTTCACCCCACCTGGGCCTCTCCCATCGTCTGCTTTGCCCATGAGGCTAACAAAATGGCATCCTCAAAGGGCTCCACTAAGTTCAGGTCTAAATCCTGAACCTGCGGCCTCCCCCTGGTCCACAGAGGGAGTCACCCCACCCTGCCAGGGCCTCGGTGGGATGGAGGAAGGCAGCCCGTGTGGGCCCCGGAATGCTGCTTACTGCTGCATTTTTCGGACCAGAATTGACTTCACCTGCTCTGTATGTCAGAGCAGCTACGGTCTGTCCGATCTGTGGTCTGTCCAAACTGTGCACTTTTTAGAAATAACTCTGTCTCATTTTACATGCATAGGATTGACATGTGGTTTTTACAAAACCCGTTGTGAACCCATGATCCAATGAAAACTGGGAGAAATCCATCAAATAGTCTTTCAGTCAACACATATGTGTAGGGGTGGTCAAGGCAACACCAGAAAGATGGGTCAGGAGGCCACGTGGTGGTCACACAGCTGAGCCTTGGCGGTGGCTCAGACCATGGCTAGATTCTGCACATTTTGGAGCGGATTTGTTGCCAATGGGTGGAAGATATCACAGAAAGAGGGGAGGCAACTTACACGGCTTGAGCAGCTCAGAGGAAAGGAAGGCCGTGGCAGGAGGAGGTCTGAGATCTTTAGAATAATTTGTGTCAAATGTGGGATATCTAGAAATTAGTATCAGTGCTTAATTTATTACCTTAATTGAGTGGTTTTAAGTTGTGCCTTGATTTGCCAGCCATACATGTTAAGAAACTGCTCAGTGCTAAGCACCTTCCTGAATTCCTCATTTCTCTCCATCAGTAAACGTTCATCCCTTAAAGGTAATATCATATTGTTAATTAAGACTATTTATTTGGGACCTCCATGGAAGCAGAATCATGGCCAAGTGTGGGCATTACGTACACCCAGTCCTCTCCTCAAGGTGTGATGGCCCAGGGCAGAGCAGGGGCCTCACCTGGGAGTCCCCCACTTGGAAAAGGCCCGGCCCACCCACTGCAAGTCTTCTCTGAGCCACGTTCTCAAGTCTTCTCTGAGCCGCGTTCTCTAGGTTGTGCTACGGGAGTCAATGAGCGTTTCCTCCAAGCCTGAAAGCGTAGTCAGATTCAGAATGGGTTTTTCTAGCTTCCCCCATAAGATCTTTCCCCTGCTCCTGGCAGGAGCACCACACCACGGGAACCCCAGGGCCCAGGCAGCCTCCTGGGGCTGGGGGACTCTACCGTGTTTCACATGGGTGGAAAGACGGGTTTACAGAACAGTGGCATGGAGACGCTGTGGCCTGGCAAGGATTAATGGGTGGCATCTGGCATTAGCTATCAGGAAGACTTAAGGCTGAAGGGACATCGGGCAGGGAGCTCTCGGGGCTGCTCCATCCACCCCCAGGGTGACAGCCCCTAGTATCACTTAGGGTGGGACTGAGAGTCACCTGGGGGAGAGGGGAGAAGGGACCCAACTTCCCCAGCCTCTGGCACCTTCCCTGCCTTTCCCAATCTTTCAACAGAGTCATAACGTGGCCCTTGGCTCTGGTCAGGCCTGTGACCCTGGGGAGCTCTGGGGTCAGAAGTCAAGGTCCTTTGCATGTCAGGCAGGCTTGACTTTTGCCTATAGAAAGACTGTGGCTGATGGCAAGCGAGGCCTCTTTTCTGGGAAAGTGCCAACAGCTGATAATTTTAGGAACTAATGTTTTGAATGTGAAGTGTGACTTTTTAGAATAAAAAGACAGGAAGCTCTTAGAAACTGCAAGATTCTAAATCTAAGCAGAAGGCTATATTTTACCCTGTGCTTTTCTATAGCTGTTCTCAAAGCATAAACCATTCCAAATTATTTTCAACTAGTGTAATGTGTTCCGCAGAGCTATTTCTGCCTGGGCATTGCCACTCCCTGAGCAGGAGGGTCTCACAGTGGGGTCTGCAGGACTGTAAGTTTGGGGTCTGACTCCCTGGCCACCCTGTGTGGGCTATGGCTGTCTCTGAGAGCTGTACCTGCCCTTTCTCTGCAGGGAGCCAGACAGAGCTGGCTCAGCCATCGGGGGTCCCAGGCCACTAGCCCATGGCCCGCCCGGCAGCCTTCCAGGTGAAGGTGAGACAAACAAGGCATGACCTGGAGGCTGCCCGGCTCCCCATCACAAACGCCACAAACACATACAAACGCCACAAACACAACCCACCCTGATCAAGGACTAAGCAGAGAAAGCAGGGAGAGGACCTAGAGTTACTCAACAATGAGTCAGGAAGGAGGCTCTAAGCTTCTACCACGTGCCAGACTCTGTGCCCAGTGCAGCATAAACGTCCTCAGAACCAGCCTTGACCCAGCCTGGCCCAGCCGGCCATTCCTGGGAAAGGTCACAGGAAGGGCAGGGCCAGGCCCACAGCACTTTTAGAGGCCCATGAACACGTCTTCATTTCTCTTCAGATCACACACAAAATATGCCAAACCCATTCTGGAGCGCATCTTTTCACTAGCGACCAACCCAGGCCTAAGGTAACCTTCTTGATAGTTCTATGGAGGAAGCTGGGAAGGCAGAAGTGACTGCGACCCACAAAAGTCATGATGGAGCCCTGACGTGTGTGTACACACACACTACACACACACATACACTGTACACACACACTACACACACATACACTGTACACACACACTACACACACACCGCACACACCACACATACACACTCCACACACACACCACACACTCCACACAAACACACCACACACACACCACACACATACACACCACACACATACCACACACTACACAACACACACTACACATACACACCAAACCCACATGCAGACATTCACACAGCACACACACTATACACATGCACACCACACACACGACACACATACACCATACACACCACACACATACACACACACCACACATACACACCCACATGCACACCACACACACAATACACACACACCACACTCACTACACCACACACTACACACCACACACAACACACTCATACCAAAGTATACACCACACACACACATCATACGCACGCTACACCACTCATACCACAAAAATACACACAGCACATGCCACACTTACAGATACCACAAACGCACAACACACAACATACTTGCACCAGTATACACACCACACACATCAGGCTCACACACTACACCAGTCACACCACAAACATCCAGCCACGCGCACACACCCCACACACAGCACTCCGCGGTCAGCCTTCCACCCCAGAAAAGCGCTTGTGCAACAGGCTGGATCTACCAGGCACTCCTCACTGTGCTCGCCTTCCAGCTCTGGGGCAGACTCTGGTGGTGGGACTGAGGGTTAGAGTCCCTGATCCTAGACCCCCACATCCACTTGTCCTCATGGGGCTGGTGATCATTTCCCTGGGAAGCCTTGGAGAGTGGACCCAGTTCTTCTGTCCTGGGGTTTTTTTAAGTGCACCCACACTTGGCAATACTGGGGCCCAGTGCAGGGTTCATGAAATACAGCCCTTGCACTGCAGGGGCCCGGCACGTTCTGCTGTTCTTGTCTATGTAATGACCCAGCGGCCTCCGTCCTGGGGACTGAAATCCTACCCTTGTCGGCATCCCACAGCTGAGACAGTCCATGTTCACCAAAGCAGGTGCATTCTCTCTCGGGACACCAGCGGTCTCCATGGGAACGTTGAGGAAGAACATCTCTGCCACCCCCGGTGTGGCCATGAAGCTACTTTTCCCCTTCCCAGGAGCTGACACTGCAGATGAAGAGACAGCACTGTGATTCCTGGTCCTAATATCTTGGCTTTGTTTGGGATTTTTCCAGATGACCATTCTAGGGTGATTCTGAGCCAAGTGGATGGAACTCCCTGTTCGGACTACATCAATGCTTCCTACATAGATGTAAGTGGACAGAGGTTTCCTATTCCCCTAGCCCAGCTGAGGCATGACCAGTGAGCACTTTCTTGTCTGGTGCCAGGAGTGTAAATTGTCACAACCTTTCTGGGCAGTTTGGCCACAAGCACAAAGGGCACAGAACTGCCTGTACTTTACAAGCTAGCATCAGCATCTGGGAATTTGACTTCGAGAGACAGAGATAAGCACAGAGGATGTTCATTGCAGCATTATGTATATTCCTGACCAAACAGAACAGGAAGCATAGGCAGTTAAACAGATTGTGGTAAAACTATGTGCAGTGGATTACTAGAACTCCATTTGTATTGATCTTTAAGAGATCATTTAATATAAATTATAAAATTCTTGTTAAAAATACAACATAAAATAAATTGTACATGTTCACCCAATTAGAGGACAGAAATGTCTGCATATCTCTGCTTGTGTGTGAGTCTGGGAAAGGTTTTGCAGAAAAACAGACTAGAGAGTGGATGTATGAAATAGGATTTGTTATTTCTGGAATTGCTGGTGAGTTTTCTTTTCTTCTTAACCTTTTCCTGTGTTTTGCAAATTTTCCATGGTGAATATGTATTGCTTTTCTAACAGCAACGACAACAAATCCTTTCAGCAGAGATAATTCTGAAAAAATATAAATCTGATGTTATTTTTTCTAGGGATACAAAGAGAAGAATAAATTTATAGCAGCTCAAGGTAAGCTTTTTATTAATTTCTGAACGTATTTTTGGTAAAATGACGTGAATAGCTCTTATTTCCTTGTCTGTATGCCAACAAGACCAAGGACTTACATTGGATTTTTGTGCATGTGTTTACACCTAACAGACACGTTAGATATCCATTCACACAACGGATATGTGTAGACAGTCAGAGAAACACACACTTATTCCCACACCTATATGGTGTGAACACAGGGCATGCAGTGGCCCTGGCTGCCATTCCAGCACATTAATATTTGCATCAGGTAACCTTGAGTTTCTCTCAGCTGGCTGAGCCCTACATGGCCCCAAAGTTTGGGGGTGGGTAGTAGGGTGAGTAGCTTTTCAGATCAAGGCTATAACCAAGAAGATACTTCAGCCGTGAAAACATGCCCTTCACCTTGCACAGGGCTGGCTCTCCCTTGTGTGTTGAGTACTGAATCCAGCATCACTCCGATCCACCAGAGGTTGTCATCTGCAGGACCTGGTGGTGCACATGTAGTTAGGTATCAGTGGAGCTGAAACCACATTCCTCAGACTTCGTCACTCTTAGGCCAGGAGTCTTTAGGGCAATGAGCTCTGAAATTCAGTGTGTGTCAAAATCACCTGGGAAGTTGTTAGAAATGCAGAATCTCTAAGAAAAAAAGGACACGCATGTGCACACGCAGAGGACATCAGGAATGTGCCCAGCTGGAAACCTCAGGAAACCTGACGATCCTAGCTGAAACAGATGAAAGCATGTGTTTCTCTCTTGCCAGTAGACACCCACAGGGAGCCAGGCCAGAGTGGGACAGCAGCAGGGCCAGGGGCTTCCTTATCTCCCAGCCCATCCCCCTCAGCATGAAGCGCCTAGCTCGGGGCTGCAAAATAGCCGCAGCTCAGACAGGAAGTGGACAGGGGCAGAGGACTTTCTCCTAGTGACACTTTGTCTGTTGTTGAGATCCCTTCCCGAGGGACTTTAGCTCAAATCATATTGAACAGCACCATGCTGAGAGTAAGATTTTGACAAAGAGGAGGGGATCGGGAATGCAGAGGGAGGCCGGCCAGTCTCTGCCTCTCCCAGGGCTTTCACCAGCTCTCCCACACTTGGCTGTGGACCCAGCCCTCGTCTGAACCCCGCTTCTTACCTGTGAATGTCATAACTCAACCTGGGCCCAATTATCTTGCCCACTGAGGAGTTCCTAGCTGGAGTGGGTGAGTGGCAGGACAGGCAGCCCCTGCCAGTTCTGGAACACTTCAGGGCATGACGTGTGTGTCCCCAACAAGCCTGAGAAGGGAGTGAACAGCTATCCAGGGGCCAATGGCCAGGGTGCTGGGGCTGGGACCCCAAAGCGACTTCCCTTCATGCCTTTTGACTTCAGAATTGTCCTCTACACACAGGCCCCAAACAGGAAACGGTTAACGACTTCTGGAGAATGGTCTGGGAGCAAAAGTCTGCGACCATCGTCATGTTAACGAACTTGAAAGAAAGGAAAGAGGTGAGTTCCAGGCATCTGACCCCGGTATCACTTCCTTTCAGCTGCTGCTGCCGGGCTGGGGATGTTCTTACCACTTCCTCTTCCTACTTTCCTCCCTTCCTCCCACTATCACTGCAGAGAGCACCCAAACACATGCAGTGGCTGACAGCATTTTCATCACGAACCAAATCCCCCATCTCCCCAGCATCTCACTGTTATCTAATCTGTGATAACACGATGACACAAGAGTTTCCTTTTTTTCCCAAGTGAGAGTGGCCCCCGGCCGGCCCCAGGCTCTGCCTGCCTGATGGGAGACATGCATCTTAGAAGTTAGAATTTTGGGATGTTGAGCATGTCATGCGGCAGACCTCAGACTAGAAATGAACATGATTTCACGCTTATTATCCAGGCTAGAGAAATGCATTTGAAAAACATGGTATATTGAAGAAATGTTGATTTGTCATCCAAATATATTTAATTAGCTGTTTCTAATTCAAAAAAGGATGCATGTACATTATAAGAATTTGAATCATTGACAAAGAAGAAAAGTTGAACTGATTCGTTTCCTAATGTAACAAGTACTCATTAGCATCTGCTGTGCTGGGCCAACTCTGTCCCAGGTGCAAGGAATAGGGGCTCAAATTCAGGGCTGAGAAGTGGGGGCTGTGGGAAGCCTGTGGCGGTTGGGGGGTTGTTGAGTGACAGGCAGGGAGCCATGCCATAGGCAGTGAGCTCACTCTCCAGAATGAAAGAAGAACTGGGAGCCGGAGGGACACTTGCCACAGGTGGGGTGACAATTAGGAGGCTGTGTTTCTGGCGTGTTCTGGCTTGAAGGCCCAGTTCAGTGGGAGCCATGTGTCCTGCCCAGCCCGCTCAGGGCCTGCTGTGTCCTGAGCGCCTCAGTCATCCGCTGGCCTGGCCCCAGCAGTTCCCAGGCATCGTAGCAAGGACTGTGGGGAAGGGCTGGCATTTTTAGATGGGACTGCCAGGCCGTAGGGAACTCAGCTGGGGCAGAAGATGGGTGGCAGGAGCCCACAGGAAGGGCAGGCTGGGAGGTGCTCTGGTCCCCATATTGCCAGCTTACTAATTGCCACCCAAAACACAGGAAGCAGCCTCCAGCCACGGTTTCTGGTCAGGAATAGGATGGCGGCTTTCATTCTGCTCTCGGGGGCCACCCCTTTGCCCTTGCAAATCTTGCCTCTGTCGTCCTTTGTCACGGGGAAGAGTGACAGAGGGAAGCAGGGGATTCCCAGCACAAGGCTCTTCACCCTGCCTGCGCTGTAGCGGCCATGGAGGAGGACACCCACGCGAGGGAAAAGGAGGCTGACCCTTCTCCAGGAGTCTCAGGGTCCCCTGTGACCTGCGGCCCATAGGACCAGTCTTCCTGGAGCTGGTGCTCCAAGCATGAGACCAGCACAGAAGCAGTGGGGCTCAAGGACGCCCCCGCCTCCCCCTTTCAGTCACTCTGCTGAAAATGTCACTGGCATTTTCTCTCCATCTTCCTCCGTAGCCTCCTACTGGATTTTTCCACTCCTGTGACTCAGGGCTGGGCTGCTGCCGCATCCTGATTCTCACCAATTCAGATGAAATCATTTCTCAATAGAGTTCCCTCTTTCTTAATTGCTCACACTTCTGTTGTGGTTTCCTTGGCTTCCACATCCTGGGCTCTGCATTGCAAAACACAGCTGCCCTGGCATCTCATGATCGGGTAGGAGGGAGGCAGAGGGAGGGGGTATAAAACCAGCCACCAACACTGAGCCCTTAAGAGGCTGAGACACGTTCTCAGTTCCTACCGAGAGCCTTCCAAGTTGAGAAGCTCAGGAGGGTCCCCAGGGCTCCCCATAGGGCCAAGACTCGCCCAAACCGGGACCTGTAGGCATTTGCAGTTCCCCTGGGCTGCATCAGAGATGCCCTGTGACCCGCAGCCCCGCCCAGAGCCAGGAGTAGGGAGGGGGAAGTTGTCCGTGGCCGTCGTAACACGATGCTACTCTACTAAATACCAGATGCTGTTTGTTTCATAAGATTGTTAATCCTGGAGTCTTGACCACGAGCTGTGCTGCTCAGGGGCCATTCCCTGGACATGCTCTCTGATGATTGGCAGGCTTGTTCCACTCCAGAGATGTTTATCTGGCAGATGAAGTAGATCTTTTCCCCCTTGAGGTGGGTCCTCATTCACTCGTGAAGTCCACGCTGATGGAGGACGCCAATGGGCAGGTGCTGCGCGCGGTGCTACAAAATGAAAGGGGTCCTGGAACATGTATTTTGGGTCATTCTTGCTTCAGAGTTTGGGGTAAAGAAATGGGCCTGTCTGTAGCAACGCACCCTCGTGAAGTCCACGCTGATGGAGGACACCACTGGGCAGGTGCTGCACGCGGTGCTGCCAAATGAAAGGGCTCCTGAAACGTGTATGTTGAGTCATTCTTGTTTCAGAGGTTGGGAAGGTAAAGAAATGGGTCTATCTGTAGCAATGCACCCTGTTTTGCAGACTCCACGGCAGCCTTGTCCCTGCTACAGAAAAATGAAGATCATTAGGCCAATCACAGGTTCATCAGTCTTGAACAGCAGACTGGCAGTGGTGCAAATTAACTTTGTCCTTAGGGAACTGAGCAGGAAAAACACAAATTGCTGAATCCAGTGGGAAATGCCTGGGGAAGCACCATCCTTGCCCTCTGGCCTGAGGGTCATTTGGAGTTAGGTACCCAGCTCTTAAGGTTACAGGCTCAGCATGACTGGTTGATGGTCAGTTAATAAAATGTATGGGATTCGTGAATGAATGAAGAAATGAGACATTGTTGGTGTCTACGTCAGAAAGCCTTGGGGCATCCTAGCCATAGTCTCAAGGCTGCCTTTCACCAGTTATGCAGCCTCAGTTTCGCCATTCATGAGGTGGACACACATGAACTTGCTGTTTCTCAGCTGTGGGAGCTGTGTGACTCCAGCTTGTCTGTGTGAGGCCTTCTGTGGTTGGGTGGAGGGATGTCATGATGCATTGCACCCACAAATCTATTTGCTTCTATTAAATTGTTCCATGCAGGAAAAGTGCCATCAGTACTGGCCTGACCAAGGCTGCTGGACCTATGGAAACATCCGAGTGTGCGTGGAGGACTGCGTGGTTTTGGTCGACTACACCATCCGGAAGTTCTGCATACAGCCAGTAAGCATCTCTTGTTGCTGACCTTCCAGAAAGATCATTCTCAGAGAGCATGATGCCCAGAGTTAACACCCTTCTGCATTTATGAAGTGCTTTGCTCCCACCCCAGCACTGTCGCGGCCCTGGCTCAGAGGGTGCAGTGGCCAGGCTGTGCTGGGCAGACGTGCAAGTGGGCCAAGACACCAGAGGTCGGTGCACAAGGGTCTGCAGGCAGCGCTGGGGGCTCCTAATTCCCAGCGACTCCTCTGGACCTCTCCAGGAAGAAGACCAGTCATTGGAGGGGTCTGGGGTCCTCCCTCAGTAGCACAGTGACATTTCACACACTGGAACTGGGAGGCGGGGTTTTTTCTAACACGTTTCTAACACATTTCAAAGTATGTCTGAAATGTCCTCGTCATTTTCCACACTTGGGTCCTGCTAGTTCCACCACCCCAAAGGGTTTAAGAGAGATATCAGTAAAAATACCTATATACAAAGCAGATGAAATCAAGATGTAGAAGAAAGTTTAAAACCATAGAGAAAAGATAGAAGACCATTTTGTCAGGATTTAAAGATAGAGTGATTGGCATAATTAGGTCACAAAATAAGTGTCTGAGGTTCCAAGAAACCACAGCAAAAAAGGAAAAGGATGAGCTGATCATTCTCATTCTATCCCGTGCTCACATGTCTCCCAGAAATGTTCACACAGGCACGCACATGCACACACGTACACACACACACAGGCACACATATGTACGCATGCATACACACCCACACAGGCACACACATGCACACACATACACCCACATACAGGCACACATATGCACACATGAACACCCATACACAGGCATGCACATGCACACATGCACACATACCCAACAGGTATGCACATGCGCACACATACTCCCACACATATGCATGCACATGCACACACATACACCCACACATAGGCACATGCACACATGCACACACCCACACGCACACAATTGTACACATGCACACATAGTCACACACATTCACATATGTACACACACATACACCCCACACACACGCACACATTCACACAAGTGCACACACACCCATACACATCACACATGTACACATGCACACACATTCACACACACACATTCACCAACACAGATTTTCACACGCACACACGTGCACACATGCACCCCCACACATACACGCACACAGATGCACACATGCACATTCACACATGTGCACACACATACACCCACACATACACGCACATTCACACAAATTCACACACATACATCCACACACGTTCACAGAAGCACATGTTCACACACATTCACACATGTGCACACACATACACACACATACACGCACATGGATGCACACATGCATGCACATTCACACAGATGTGCACATAAACATGCATACATGTGTACACACATCCACACGCATGCACACGCATACACCCGCACACATACATGCACACGTGTGCACACACATGCACACGTATCTACTTCCAAATACACTGTGTATCACCTTCCGTGATCTAGGCAAGGGAATTAAACTCATGGTCTCTGAGTCCAAAAGCTGAGACAGCCTCTGAGGGCAAGTCTGGGAGTCTCCAAAGAGCAGGCCAACTGCATCGTCTGTCCTCCCAAATGTAAGACAGCTTTGCACAAGGAAGGATGTGCTGTTGGTGATTACTCAGCACCACAGGCATGGGGTGGGACTGTCCAGGCGAAATGGACCACGACCGCCCCACTTGCACGGTGGTCTGTGAGCACGCAGACCAGCTTTGGGGATGAGTCTGGCTGCTTGGGCCTTGCCTGACCTGGGCATGGACGGTTGCTGCGGGCCCTGCCCTATGGCTCCAAAACCAGCACATGTTCCAAGCAGGGGGTAAGGGCCAGGCTGTCTCGCTCGGGCAGGCCCCCTGTAGATGGGCCCCTTCCCCATGCAGCCCCAGCACAGGGGAACCCACCGCATCCTCAAAATGAGATGCTGGGGAAGGGCGGGGGGGATTGTTGTACCCACTCTTGTCTCCCCACGTCCCCCGCAGCAGCTCCCCGACGGCTGCAAAGCTCCCAGGCTGGTCTCACAGCTGCACTTCACCAGCTGGCCCGACTTCGGAGTGCCTTTTACTCCCATTGGAATGCTGAAGTTCCTCAAGAAAGTAAAGACGCTCAACCCCGTGCACGCTGGACCCATCGTGGTCCACTGTAGGTACGCTGGGGGCCACGGGGCGGGATCCTCAAGGGCAGGCCACAGTGGGAGGACTCACCCTCATGGGCAATGCCAGGGGACCAGTATCAGGGTGGGCAGAGGTTTGGGCAGGGCTGATGTGAACACAAATGTCAGTGACTGAGCCAGGCCCCAAGAACCCTGCAGGAGAACGCTCAGAGAGCTCCCTCTTCATCCCAGCCGATAAAACCCACCAAAGCCAAGGGGCTCCGGTTGATGGTGGGAATGGAGTTCTGGGCGGTTCTTCTTGGTCGCCCTCACCTCTCCCTGGGAATCCCAAGTTGCCTCTGGGAACCAAGATGGAAACCAGGGAAACTAGGCTTCTGCAGGAAGCCCCCCAACAACACACAAGTCCTTATGGAGGAGCACACCACGACTCACACTGGCCCCCACAGCAGAGTCCTCCAGAACACGCTGTCCTGGAGACCAGGCTCTGAGGACCAGGCTGCCCTTTGCCAGCTACCACTTCATCCTCGGTTCCCTCGCCTGTGATGGGAAGGACAGCCTCGGAGGCCTGTGACTTGCATCTGGGTGGGCTTTGCACAACACGAAAAGTTACTCAAATGTACAGCCAAAGCCATGCCACAGCCCCCTGTCCACAGAGAGCCCCACTTGTTCCTGGCAGTGACTGGCCTCACCAGGGTATCACTTTGATTAGATACTAAGTTTCCAGCTGTTACAGACAGATTCATCGTGAGTATCACAGCATTGCCAGGGACAAAAGCCACCTGCACGCGGTGACGCAGGCGCTCTGCACCTGTCATGCAGCTGTTCAGGAGAAGCCGTCCAGGAACCCTGGCAGAGCGGGCTTTCCCCAAGTCTGAGCAACACTCCCTTGCTGGGGCCAAGCAGAGGCTGGACCCCACCCCACCCACCCTCCAGTGTAGCCCATACTGGGAGGAATTTGCAGGCTCAGAGAACAGTAATCTGACAGATGCCGCCTCATTTAATGCCCCGAGTCAGGTGACTTGGTTTGCCTGGTTTGACAGAGGGGGAGGCTGGATCCCAGAGCTGTTGCAAAGTTGATCTGAGGTCCCTCTGCTCCCAAGGGGGCAGATCTAGGATGCCAATCACACATATAAGAAGAAGACACTGTTTAGTAAATGAGAAAAATTCTCCGCACAGCCTAATTCGGGGCTTACTGCACCAGCTGTTAATGTGCCTCTTAGTAGAGTGTTCGCGGCTATCAGAGGAGCGGCCTGAGATCTCTTTACTGAGACCGCAGCTCCCTCTGGTGGCTTCACTATGGCTTTGCTCCTAATTAACCAAAAAAAAAAGGTTGCATCGAATGACCTGGGTGGGCAGGCATCTTGGGGCCTGTCATTTACTTCGGGAGGAGTGTGACTCACGACGCAGCATCTTTCTCTTTCCCCAAAGCGCGGGCGTGGGCCGGACGGGCACCTTCATTGTGATCGATGCCATGATGGCCATGATGCACGCGGAGCAGAAGGTGGATGTGTTTGAATTTGTGTCTCGAATCCGTAATCAGCGTCCTCAGATGGTTCAAACAGATGTGAGTCATGCCTTCCTCTTGCCCTGGTCTAGCTTCCCAAAGCAAACCCAGATGCCTTGGCCACACACGCGTACAGGGCCCTGGCTCTCATGGGCACGTGGCAACCGGCCTGGGCCTGGTCTGGCTTCCCTCCCCATAGTTTTCCCTGCCCATGCGTGGGAACTTGGGGACTCCCTCATCCTCATCTTTCCCTTGTATCCTCATGGGAGATGGGGCAATCCTACTCCCCAAAACGGCTCATGTACATAGTGCCTGGCATGCTCACCAATGTGAGGCTCTGCTGCTACCGTTCTCCTTACTCAAGGGCATAAGTGGTCATTATCCGTGGCCGGTACTCTGCCTCTTGCCCCCACACCTCCTTGTGTTGGCAAAAAGAGAAAAAGAAGAGAGCCGCCCCCTTTTTTCCGCCAAGCTCCATGTGGGCCAAGGCTGCAGGGCAGAGTTGAGGATGTGGTCACCCCTGGCCTCTCTGCAGATGCAGTACACGTTCATCTACCAAGCCTTACTCGAGTACTACCTCTATGGGGACACAGAGCTGGACGTGTCCTCCCTGGAGAAGCACCTGCAGACCGTGCATGGCACCACCACCCACTTCGACAAGATCGGGCTGGAGGAGGAGTTCAGGGTGAGTATGGCTGACCCTCCTCTCCATTCTGGTGTAAGCAGCCAAGGACATGGAGAAAACAGGTGACCATTTAAAGGAAGCCTCTTTTAATCACTTTCCCTCTTAACTGACCCTCAGAAAAAGCAGGGACAATATTCGAGCCGTGATTTACAAGGGAAGACGGATCGGATGGCTTTCAGAACCTCACAGCAGCCCTGCGGGCACACATTTCTATTTCCCAGTGCTAAGGAGGCTTCCTGGGGTGGAGAGCGATGTTTCCTTTCAGCAGGTGCCCTTGCCAGCAGTGCTAGTCCTCGACTGAGCAATGTGCTCAGGAGTGTCAGAGGTTTAACTGTGTCATTATGTCCTTCTCTGCTGCAGAAATTGACAAATGTCCGGATCATGAAGGAGAACATGAGGACGGGCAACTTGCCGGCAAACATGAAGAAGGCCAGGGTCATCCAGATCATCCCATGTAAGGCACCCGTGGCATGGCTGGGGCGGGGCTGGGGTGGGGCTGGTGCCAGAGGCTTTTATCCTGGAGGAGCCATTCACCACTTACCCCTGTGCACCAGGGTCAAGAGCAGGGTGCGGACAGGCGCGGTAGCTCAAGCCTGTAATCCCAGCACTTTGGGAGGCCGAGGCGGGCGGATCATGAGGTCAGGAGATGGAGACCATCCTGGCTAACACGGTGAAACCCCATCTCTACTAAGAATACAAAAAATTAGCCAGACGTGGTGGCGGGTGCCTGTAGTCCCAGCTACTCAAGAGGCTGAGGCAGGAGAATGGCGTGAACCCGGGAGGCGGAGCTTGCAATGAGCCGAGATCGCGCCACTGCTCTCCGGCCTGGGCGACAAAGCGAGACTCCATCTCAAAAAAAAAAAAACAAAGAGCAGGGTGTCCTCTGGCCCCAGGCTAAGGGCTCCTGTGTGCTGTATCAGGTGTCAGGTAGAAAAGACACCTGTGAAGCACCAGCTGACCCAAACAGTCCTGCTCTGGTCTCAGGCAAGCCGCTTAGGACGTGAGCTTGCAGGTGCGGGAGGGCAGCCGGGACTGGATTGCAGGCGAGGGGTTCACAGAAGCTGGAGATTTGCTGCAGGCACGACTCGGTGCCTTAGGATTCCTTGTCTCATTCCTTCTCTCCCCCAGCCTGGGCAGAGGCCCACCTCCCCCTTACACAGAGGGGCCTGAGCCACCTGGCCGAGGCCATGCAAGCGAACTCAGCTGAGACCATCTAGGAAAAGGCTGTGGCCTTGAGGAGGAAAAGAAATGGGCCCAGGGTGGAGTCAGGACACTGGTCTGCCGCCCCGGTCATGGGAGAGGGAAGGGGGGCCTGGCAGGCGCAGGAGGAGAGGAGGCAAAGCTGGCAAGAAGACAGGGCCACACACAGTGGGCAGCAGGAGAGTCGGGAGGCTCACCAAGTGGGAAAAGAGAAACCTGACAAACCCGGCCGGAAAGCAGACTCCACCGGGATCCGAGAAACTAGAGAGGGAGGCGGGAGATGCTCCGCTTGGGAGGAGGGTGTGTCTCATTATAGACGTCTTCTCGATGGAGTCACAGCTCAACAACCACCACCTAGAGACAGCTGTGAGCAGGCCTGCTGCAGCAGGGTCTCCCCAAGCACTGTAGGCAAGTAGAGCTCCCAGGGGCCCTGCCATCTTCAGACTCTGGCCCCTGGTCTTCTGGAGCCCCGGTGTCCTGCTGGCCACCCTAGGTTGCTTGCTTAGCCACATTCCATTTACTCCTTCAGTGCAATATTTTTAGTGCTTGTATTTTGGTATGTGTTATATCGATTCCTGAAAAATGAAAATGATAATTGGGTTGTTTTCAGGGTTTTCCTTCAAAAAGAAAAATACCCCTGAGCCACTTTGATTATCCTCTTTCATAATGTAAACTTTCCCAAGAGTTGGCTTTACCTAGTGATTTTATTAATAGGCTCTGTATTTTGCAAGCTTGTAGCAATGGATTACAGTTACCAAGGTGGGACCCTTTTTGTAATAACTAAAGGAAGATACTGCTTTGCAGATGACTTCAACCGAGTGATCCTTTCCATGAAAAGGGGTCAAGAATACACAGACTACATCAACGCATCCTTCATAGATGTAAGTATGATGGCCTGGGTTGTGTTTATGCAGATGTGTTGCCTTCACACGTGACCACACAGACTTGATTAGCTTGTTTTCACAACGAGAAAGAATTGACATGTTTCCAGAAACTCAACCATTTTTGTTAGCAGAATTACTTGCTTAAAAAAAAAGTGGCAAGGCACGATGGCTCACGCCTATAATCCCAACACTTTGGGAAACTGAGGCAGGCAGCTCACTTGGGGTCAGGAGTTTGAAACCAGCCTGGCCAATATGGCAAAACCTGTCTCTACTAAAAATACAAAAATTAGCTGGGCATGGTGGCAGGTGCCTGTAATCCCAGCTACTCGGGAAGCTGAGGCAGGAGAATTACTTGAATCTGGTAGGCTGAGGTTGCAGTGAGCCGATATCGTGCCACTGTACTCCAGCCTGGGCAACAGAGTGAGACTCCTTCTAAAAAAAAAAAAAGTGGACTTTGGAAATGGAAGGACATAGACTCGCTGCCAAGTAATTGGCTCTTTCTTCATTCTGCTTTGAATATATAGTTATTTTTCTTTTACATATCTGTTACACACCAGTTATATACCCATTGTCTCTGTGCTCTTTCTCTTGTGTGATTTCTGCAATGTGTGCTCACGCAGACAACACAATTGTGTGTTCAGGGCACACAGACAGAGGCTGTCTTCATGCACAGTGGAGTTTGCAGAAGAAGGGCAAAAGGGGGAATTGCAGCTAAGTGTATGTTAATATTGCCATTTTCAGATGAGAAAATTGTGCCAGAATCCAGGGGGCTCCATGCTGATCTAGCTGAAACACACAGAAACATGTCAGAATCTAAGCCACCAGGTGCTGTTCAGATGCCGCAGGCGACTACCAGTTCCTAATACCCATTTGTTGATGACCTCAGGGGCTGATGGTGGCGGTCATGGTTTCAGATAAGCGAGCCTCTTGACCTGCTTGTCAGGTGTGTGCCTGAGTGCTCCTGCCAGCTGGGGTCTGGTGCCAACCACGGAAGATGGGAGACTTTTCCCCATTAGGCCTTAGGCTGTCCTAAACTTAGGGAGCAGGTAATGGAACCAGGATGGAAGGAAGCTGGACTTTAACCTCTGCGCCTCCATTTGAAGGGCTACCGACAGAAGGACTATTTCATCGCCACCCAGGGGCCACTGGCACACACGGTTGAGGACTTCTGGAGGATGATCTGGGAATGGAAATCCCACACTATTGTGATGCTGACGGAGGTGCAGGAGAGAGAGCAGGTGAGGGGTGCCGCCCGGTCCCAGCCCTCCAGGGGCAGCCTGTGCACCTGAGGCACTGTCGCCGTTCATTACAAATGTCCCACCCGCCATCAGTGCAAACACATGGGTGAGACCAAGCCAGGACCACTAGGGAGGGAGAGAGGTTGGAAATGAAAAAGGTTTCATTTCACCCTTTCCCTTTTTGGGAGTGAGGTTTAACCATAGCTACCTGCTGCCCTTTATTCTTAGCCTACATGTTATTTAGCCTGCCCTGAAATTTTGCCATTTGGTATTGGCCAAGATTATAACCTGTTGAAGAAAAAGACATTGATTGGCTTTTTTCAAGGCATGAAGACATAGGCACTGATACGTGTGCCTAATGGATATTGTCCTAGTAAACTGGATGAGTTAACTCTTCCTTTTTACAGAGATCCACCCCTGGCCTTCTTGTATTGCATTTATTTAATAACATAATAAACACTCATGAACTCACCACCCAACAGTAAACCCAAGGTTTTACCAACAATGTACATCTATCTGGGTGCTCCCCCAAGACATACTTACTGCTGTGTATTTGTGTTTTTATTTCTTTGCTCTCAAAAGGAACAGCTTTATTGCGATATAATTCACCTATAATTCGTGCAATTCATCTTTTTAAAGGGTGCAATTCAGTGAATTGTAGTATATTCACAAAGTTGTACAACCATCACCACTATCTAATTTGAGATCATTTTCATCAACCCAAAAGGAAACCTTGTGCCATTAGCAGTCACTCCCCATTCCTTCCTTTCCCTAGCCCCTGGCAACCACTCATCTGCTTCTTGACTATGGGTTTGTCTGTTCTGGACATTATTGTAAGTGGAATCATACAGTATGTGGTCTTTTGTGATTGGATTCTTTCACTTAGCATCATGCTTTCAAGGTTCATCCATGTTGTGGCATGAATCAGTAAATCATTCTTTTTTATTGACAAGTAGTATTCCCTTGTGGGGCTATACTACATTCTGCGTATCCAGTCACCAGCTGATGCACATTTAGGTTGTTTCCACTTTGGAGCTATTATAAATAACACTGCTTGGCTGGGTGCGGTGGCTCACGCCTGTAATTCCAGCCCTTTGGGAGGCCTAGGTGGGCAGATTACATGAGGTCAGGAGTTTGCAGCCAGCCTGGCCAACACGGCAAAACCCCATCTCTACTAAAAATACAAAAAGTAGCTGGGTGTGGTGGTGGGAACCTGCAATCCCAGCTTCTTGGGAGGCTGAGGCAGGGAGAGTCGCTTGAACCTGGGAGGCAGAGGTTCCATTGAGCTGAGATCACGCCATTGCACTCCAGCCTACGTGACAGAACGAGACTCCATCTCAAAAAAAAAAAATTTAAAAAAAAGTGCTGCTTGAACATTCAGGTGGTAGTTTTTGTATGGACATGCTTTTTCATTTCCCTTGGGTATATACCTAGGAGTGTATATACTAGGAGTGGAATTGCTAGGTCACCTCATAACTCTATGTCATCAACTTACTGTTTAACATTTGTGAGGACCTGCCAGGCTGTTTTCCACAGTAGCTGCCCCATTTTCCATTCCCACCAGCAATATATAAGGTCCTAATTTCTCTACATCCTCACCAACATTGTGATTGTCTTTTTGATTAAAGCCATCCTAGTGGATATGTTCTTTGCTTTTTTAAAAAATATTTTAAAATCACATCTATTTATGCCTACAGAGACTGTTGTTTAGTTTTGCTTGTGTTTGAACTTTATATAAAGAGCATCATTACAGCATGTTGTCTTCTGAGACTTACTTCTTCCGTTCAAACCTGTGGTTTTGATACCGTTCTATGTTGATGCTTATGCTGCGGTTCATTCGTCATCATTATTTCATTATATTCCACTGCATCAACTATATCCTGCATTAGCTCACGTATTCCTTCTCCTGTCATGGACACTTGAGTTAATTTCATTTCATTATTTTACAAACAGTGCTACCTGTACATTCTTTTTTTAAACTCTAAGTTCTGGATACAAGTGCAGAATGTGTAGTTTTATTACATAGGTATACATGCGCATGGTTGTTTGCTGCACCTGTCAACCCGTCATCTAGGTTTTGAGCCCTACATGCATTAGCTATTTGTCCTAATGCTCTCCCTCCCCTCACCCTCCACCCCACAACTGGCCCCAGTGTGTATTGTTCCCCTCCCTGTGTCTGTCTGTTCTCCCTACCTGTATATTCTTGTACATGTCTTATGCTGCACTAGGACTAAGATGTATCAAAGAGCCAAAATGCTTCATTGAAGAGTATGTGAAAGTTTGAATTTGCAAGATAATTCCTAATTGCTTTCCAAAGTGGACATCAGCAATGTATAAGAGATATCATTCATCTGCATACCTAGTATGGTATTCTCAAGGTATCCTAATTATCGTTAATTGAAAATTAACAAAATATTGTTCGTTGTGTAATTACTGTGTAAATATTATCGTTTTGTGGCTCTGATTTGCATCTTTCTGATTCCTACAGGGTCAACCCCATCACTTCATACATTTGTGGATGACGTATTTCCTCTTGTGTCGAATGCCTGTTCCTGTGGATGACGTATTTCCTCTTGTGTCGAATGCCTGTTCCTGTGGATGACGTATTTCCTCCTGTGTCGAATGCCTGTTCCTGTGGATGACGTATTTCCTCTTGTGTCGAATGCCTGTTCCTGTGGATGACGTATTTCCTCTTGTGCCGAATGCCTGTTCCTGTGGATGACGTATTTCCTCTTGTGCCGAATGCCTGTTCCTGTGGATGACGTATTTCCTCTTGTGCCGAATGCCTGTTCCTGTGGATGACGTATTTCCTCTTGTGCCGAATGCCTGTTCCTGTGGATGACGTATTTCCTCTTGTGCCGAATGCCTGTTCCTGTGGATGACGTATTTCCTCTTGTGCCGAATGCCTGTTCCTGTGGATGACGTATTTCCTCTTGTGCCGAATGCCTGTTCCTGTGGATGACGTATTTCCTCTTGTGCCGAATGCCTGTTCCTGTGGATGACGTATTTCCTCTTGTGCCGAATGCCTGTTCCTGTGGATGACGTATTTCCTCTTGTGCCGAATGCCTGTTCCTGTGGATGACGTATTTCCTCTTGTGCCGAATGCCTGTTCCTGTGGATGACGTATTTCCTCTTGTGCCGAATGCCTGTTCCTGTGGATGACGTATTTCCTCTTGTGCCGAATGCCTGTTCCTGTGGATGACGTATTTCCTCTTGTGTCGAATGCCTGTTCCTGTGGATGACGTATTTCCTCTTGTGCCGAATGCCTGTTCCTGTGGATGACGTATTTCCTCTTGTGCCGAATGCCTGTTCCTGTGGATGACGTATTTCCTCTTGTGCCGAATGCCTGTTCCTGTGGATGACGTATTTTCCTCTTGTGTCGAATGCCTGTTCCTGTGGATGACGTATTTCCTCTTGTGTCGAATGCCTGTTCCTGTGATGACGTATTTCCTCTTGTGCCGAATGCCTGTTTCCTGTGGATGACGTATTTCCTCTTGTGCCGAATGCCTGTTCCTGTGGATGACGTATTTCCTCTTGTGTCGAATGCCTGTTCCTGTGGATGACGTATTCCTCTTGTGTCGAATGCCTGTTCCTGTGGATGACGTATTTCCTCTTGTGTCGAATGCCTGTTCCTGTGGATGACGTATTTCCTCTTGTGTCGAATGCCTGTTCCTGTGGATGACGTATTTCCTCTTGTGCGAATGCCTGTTCCTGTGGATGACGTATTTCCTCTTGTGCGAATGCCTGTTCCTGTGGATGACGTATTTCCTCTTGTGCCGAATGCCTGTTCCTGTGGATGACGTATTTCCTCTTGTGCCGAATGCCTGTTCCTGTGGATGACGTATTTCCTCTTGTGCCGAATGCCTGTTCCTGTGGATGACGTATTTCCTCTTGTGCGAATGCCTGTTCCTGTGGATGACGTATTTCCTCTTGTGTCGAATGCCTGTTCCTGTGGATGACGTATTTCCTCTTGTGTCGAATGCCTGTTCCTGTGGATGACGTATTTCCTCTTGTGTCGAATGCCTGTTCCTGTGGATGACGTATTTCCTCTTGTGCCGAATGCCTGTTCCTGTGGATGACGTATTTCCTCTTGTGTCGAATGCCTGTTCCTGTGGATGACGTATTTCCTCTTGTGTCGAATGCCTGTTCCTGTGGATGACGTATTTCCTCTTGTGCCGAATGCCTGTTCCTGTGGATGACGTATTTCCTCTTGTGTCGAATGCCTGTTCCTGTGGATGACGTATTTCCTCTTGTGCCGAATGCCTGTTCCTGTGGATGACGTATTTCCTCTTGTGTCGAATGCCTGTTCCTGTGGATGACGTATTTCCTCTTGTGTCGAATGCCTGTTCCTGTGGATGACGTATTTCCTCTTGTGTCGAATGCCTGTTCCTGTGGATGACGTATTTCCTCTTGTGCCGAATGCCTGTTCCTGTGGATGACGTATTTCCTCTTGTGCCGAATGCCTGTTCCTGTGGATGACGTATTTCCTCTTGTGTCGAATGCCTGTTCCTGTGGATGACGTATTTCCTCTTGTGCCGAATGCCTGTTCCTGTGGATGACGTATTTCCTCTTGTGTCGAATGCCTGTTCCTGTGGATGACGTATTTCCTCTTGTGTCGAATGCCTGTTCCTGTGGATGACGTATTTCCTCTTGTGTCGAATGCCTGTTCCTGTGGATGACGTATTTCCTCTTGTGTCGAATGCCTGTTCCTGTGGATGACGTATTTCCTCTTGTGCCGAATGCCTGTTCCTGCCTTTCACTGATTTTTCTGTGGGGTTATTTGTCCTTTCTTATTGATTTATAGGAGCTCTTTACATAATCCTGATACTAATTCTTTACTGGTTTTATATATTGCAAACATCTTACTGCAATCTGTGGCCTGTCTTTTCACTCTTTTAATGATGTTTGTTGATGAAGAAAAGTGAATTTTACTGTAATCCAGTGTTTCAAATTGTTGCATCATGATTGGTTAGCTGTTTGGGCTCTTGCCTAGTAATCCTTGTGTACCTCAAAGTGAAAAGATGTTTCTTCTTCCAAGAGTTTCACAGTTTTGTTTTTTACCTTAAACCTTAATCCATCTGGGTTTATTTTTATTAAGGTTCAAGGCCACTACACATGGAAGTGCAGGGTGTACACTGCTCAGTTCTAGGAAGAGCTGGGGACACTCGCATCAGCCCTGGTAGAGTATGAGTCAGGGATCCAATTTCATTTCCCCAGGTAGAAAACCAATATCCAGCCCCATTTATGGAAGAATCTCTCCTTTCTGCCATATGTTAAGGTTTCATATATATGTGTGTCTGTTTCTAGACTCTGTTCTGTTCCCGGGGTCAACAAGCATTAAAAGGCATTTATATTCATATTCGTATTCTTTTTTTGGTCACATGAAATACATTAACTGGTTTGAGAACAATTCTGCATTATAAACTTAAAATTGCCAGCAGCAAATTATTTATTATAAGACTTACATTTTTATTTTATCCCCTAAGGATAAATGCTACCAGTATTGGCCAACCGAGGGCTCGGTTACTCATGGAGAAATAACGATAGAGATAAAGAATGATACCCTTTCAGAAGCCATCAGTATACGAGACTTCCTGGTCACTTTCAATCAGGTATTGTTGAACTAGCTCTTTAAACCCTTGTGAATTTAGTGAACCACACCCTCCCTCCTGGGTCTGCTTGTCATTGAACCAGAATGTGGCCCTGCACCTGTCCTTTTCCTTCACACAGTCCTATCGGCTGTGAATGGCCAGTGGGTTTCTGAGACAGTGGCAGGCCTCGTGTACAATTCTCATGTCCCTGGCCGCCTACTTCCCATTTATCTCTCAGGAGAATTATATTAGCCATTAGTCGGGGGAGGAGGAACAAAGGGGACTAATGAAGCCACAGGGGCCTCTCTGGGGCTCTCCTCCAGGTGCCTTCTCAGAGCCACCCAATCGTCTCCATTTCCACTGGGTCCTTGGTTCTGCTCACCCTCTCTCCTTGGCAGAGAATGAGGACTCGGGGTCAGCCGTGGGTAGGATGACTCACTTGTGCACAGGACTTGATGCTGAGCTCCAAACAGTCAGTACCACAAAATGCACCTGCACTGTCTCCTCCATGCCAGCCACAGAGCCACCCCAGCCGCCAGACTCAGATGCTGCTCCTTTGAGCTTTGAAGGGAAATGCGGGACCCTGCCTTCTTGAGAAAGTGACTTCCCTTCTCTCCAGCAGTGCTGCCAAGGATCCCGTAGGGGTTGGGCGGTCCTCGAAGGGCTCCAGGGAATATGCTCTGGGTGGCTTGCTCCGCCTTGCAGAAGGAAGCACAGCCAACCACTTGCCTTCTTCTTTAGGGCAAGCAGTTTTCAGCCTTCTCCTTCAGGCTGCCTCGGTGGGGACGCTGGCAGCACAGAAGGCTCAGGGAGGGCTCTCAGCCTTGGCCAGTCCCTGAGAGGGCAGGTGGGGCTGGGGCCTGCTCCCCAGCAGGCAGGCAGTGCTGAGACGCCCTCTCCTCCCTGCAGCCCCAGGCCCGCCAGGAGGAGCAGGTCCGAGTAGTGCGCCAGTTTCACTTCCACGGCTGGCCTGAGATCGGGATTCCCGCTGAGGGCAAAGGCATGATCGACCTCATCGCAGCTGTGCAGAAGCAGCAGCAGCAGACGGGCAACCACCCCATCACCGTGCACTGCAGGTGAGCCCCCAGCCTGAAGCCCTCCAGGTAGGGTGGACACAGACTGCATGCCCCCAGTACCCGCAGCTGTGAGCAGCAGAGCCTTGTCACTGCCCCGGCCATGGTATTCCCTAGAGTCTCCTCTCTACCTCTCCTTACACACATGCACACATGGCTTCACTTAAGTACATACATGTCATCGTGTCACACATAAGATGCATACATGTCATCTTAACATACATGCAGAATGCACTTCAGAGGGAGGAGTTGGGAAACCACTCAAACACACATTTCCATGTGCTTTTGAAGTCATCAAAAATTGCCAGGCAGAGCTCGGAGGAGCACACTCCTGGACTTCAAGTTCCTGGGCAGGTTTTGAGAGACTGCCTGGCTGGGCTGCTGTGCCTACACCCGCCCTTTCCTGTTGGCTGGGATTCCTGGCCATATGAGGAGTCCCAGCTGGGATTGTAGCCACGCTGGTCCTGTAGCCTCAGCCTGGCTCCCAAGTCAGGCCCAAAGGCAGAGGGACACCCGGAGCACGTGGGACACCACTTAATCCGCAGATGAAGGTGTGAAACACAGCATTCCCGAGGGCAGATGCACAGATCCGGCCAAGCCCGCGGGCCGCCCACTCGCCTGCCTGCTGTGCCTCTGTGGTTCTGATCCTGCTGCACACTTCTGCTGGCAGGGACCTTGACACCTGGCAAGATATAGCAGGAGCTTGGGGTGTTCTATCCTTGGGTGGTGCTGATGTGCTCCTAAAACTGCAGTTCCATTTCTTGTCTCATACCAGTGGTGCCCACCCTTTGTGACTGCCTTTCACCCCCGCCCACTGTCCCACCCCTTATAGCTGGCAGAGCTCTCTCCCTGCCTGGACCCCGCCGGGGTGCACTCCTGGCCTGGCCAGTAGGTGGAGCACACACCTCAGTTTTTGGTTTTTGGTTTTTGTTTTTTTTTTTTTTTTTTTGAGAGGGAGTCTCGCTCTGTCGCCCAGGCTGGAGTGCAGTGGCCGGATCTCAGCTCACTACAAGCTCCGCCTCCCGGGTTCACGCCATTCTCCTGCCTCAGCCTCCCGAGTAGCTGGGACTACAGGCGCCCGCCACCTCACCCGGCTAGTTTTTTGTATTTTTTAGTAGAGACGGGGTTTCACCGTGTTAGCCAGGATGGTCTCGATCTCCTGACCTCGTGATCCGCCCGTCTCGGCCTCCCAAAGTGCTGGGATTACAGGCTTGAGCCACCGCGCCCAGCCGGTTTTTGGTTTTCCTGGCGCTTCCAAGTAGTCATTTAGGATAAACTCGAAATGAGTTCCATGGGGCACAGGAGATGCAGAGGTGAACAAGATCCCACCTGTGGGAAGGCAGATGTGGGACCGATCATTGCAGCAGGACAGAAGCCTTGGAATAAGCCCACAGGTGAGATTATGGAGCGTGGAGGGCAGCCAGGCTCTCCAGAAGACCTGCTGGAAGAGGCCGGTCCACCCCACCTCCTCCAGCCCAGTACACTTGGGCTCTCCTATCAGGGCCTGGGCTCTGCTCTTGTGGGGTTTGTCAGCAAATGACCATGGTAAATGGAGGTGACTCAAATCCGCCTTGCTGGGTAGTGTTAGTTGACTGTTTCTGCTTTTGAATGTCCTTAAACCGCCCCTCCCTTTCAGCATCACCCGTTTCAGAAGACCCCCCCCCCCCCGGCACAGTAAGGAGGGGGTGTGCCAGGATTACCTCCTCCCTAGACCTGAGCTGGGAGGGTTTGCATTTCTGACAAGTTCCCAGGTGCCAACCGTGCTGCTGGTCCAGGGACCACACTTTGAGAACCATTGCCTTACACAAGGAAGAGGGGAAATGGTGACACTTGCTTAAAAACTTGTCACTGGTCCTGACTCATTTTATAAAATATTGGTCTACTGTAATTAGGGAGGTGTTTTAGGAATTTTACATTTGCTAAATCTTGCTCAGAAGCTAAGCTACATACAAATGATAAAAAAAAAAAAAAAAAAAAAATTCAGTCAAACTGAGATCATTTTCAGCGATTGTTGCTTCAGTGCTGATATGCTGGGGTTGGTTGCCAGCTCTCTGTTTCTCATCCCCAAGTGCAAGTCGGATGATCTGCATTAAGCACTTTTTCTCTGCAGTGCCGGAGCTGGGCGAACAGGTACATTCATAGCTCTCAGCAACATTTTGGAGCGAGTAAAAGCCGAGGGACTTTTAGATGTATTTCAAGCTGTGAAGAGTTTACGACTTCAGAGACCACATATGGTGCAAACCCTGGTAAGAATCTGAATAAGGATGTTACCAGAAGAGTGGAGAATTATTTCATGTCGTATTTGATACATGTTTCATTAAAGGACCTTAAGTACATGGGGGAGGTGGGAAGGTAAAATTTCCAGGGAAAAGAGCCAGCTGCAATGTTTCGCAGTAAACCTCTGCAGAGCCCTCCTTCCTTGGGTTCCCTGACTTGGGTGTCTTCTGGGCAAGACCCAGGAGGAGGGGCCTGTCCACCAGTTTCAATGTCTGCGACCACTTGGAGAGACGCACTGAGGATAGGAGCTTTTGTGTCAAAGTGAACCATTCTGCGAGATTCCTGTGTGCACTGAAAAGCATACTCTTATCAAGTTCAAAAGCAGCACTGAAACTTAAAATCCTAGTACTTCTCATTTCAATGTTATACTCGTCCATGTGGCTTCTTTTCCCTGGCTGGGTCTCACTCAACCTCCAGATACTGTCCGGGGGCTGCAGGAATCCCTGTAATGTGTGAATACTTTTCCCCACACATTCTCTTTCATTTCGAGGACTCCTGCTTTCTGGTTTTCAGAAGCGATTCCTCCTCACCAAGTACGACTACAGTTCCTGCCACTCACCCAGCGAGTACAATTTTAAAGCCTGTTACAACGCATCCTTTTCCCCAAAGCTTCCCACTTCAGACTTGTCCTCCCTGCCTGCTCACTCTCCACACTAAAATCCTGGCTCACCCAGCCCCCTGTGCATAGAGAGGGAAGGAGGCCCTTCCACACCCCCCTCACAGCAAAGCACAGCCGGAGTGAGGACACCTGAGCTGAGGGCGGGTCTGTCCATCCACACCGCCTGACTGCACATGAGACCCACCTGGAGGCATTTACCGTCTTCCATTGCCCAAGCCGCCCTCAAACCAATTAGGTGGAATCTCTGGGGGTGGGATCCGTATATTGAAAGACACCCCCTACAATGTGGTCTCAAAATGAATACAGGTTTGAGAGCCAGTGGACTAGAAAGCTGGGTGCCTCCTGGGTCCCTCTCCCTCCTAAGTCTCTGCCGTCTGTGCCGGGCTGGATACCTGGGCGGCTGAAAAGGATGGGAGAAACAAAGGCACCCAGGGCTCTCCTGCTGGTCCCGAAGCCCTGGCCCCAGCACTGCCAGTCCTTGAGGGCTCTGGGAAGAGGCTGGAGGCCTGATTCATGCCTCCTGGAGGTCATGCCTGCCTCTGATAGTCCACGCAGCAGAAATACACAAACTACAACAGTTTTGCAAGTGGACAAAGTGACCATGCCCAAGAGAGGTTTTTAATCAAAATAACAATAGTAATTAATAAACACTTGACAGGAGTCCCGGTGCAGCGGCTCACGCCCATAATCCCAGAACTTTTGGGAGGCCGAGGAGGGTGGATCACTTGATCTCAGGAGTTCGAGACCAGCCTGGGCAACATGGTGAAATCCTGTCTCTACTAAACATACAAAAATTAGCTGGGCGTGGTGGCACATGCATGTAACTCCAGCTACTTAGGAGGCTGAGGCAGGAGAACTGCTTGAGCCAGGGCGGTGGAGGTTGCAGTGAGCCAAGATCGCGCCACCGCACTCCAGCCTGGGCAGCAGAGTGAGACTCCATCTCAAAAAAAATAAAAATAAAAATAAAAATAAATAAATAAAATAAAAAAGACTTTAACAAGAACCCCTCAAAAAGAAATCCAGTTTTGAAACTATGAGCCAGTCTCTCTGGTTTCTTTCCTGTTGTTAATTTTACGCAGGATTCCCCAGGCAGTGCAAACGGCTTTCGTCCTGCCTGCCCAGCCACCTCAGTATGGAAGAGACAGCAGGTGTCCCTGCAGAGATTCGGCTTCCACTGTCCTTCAGATTCACAGCTGGACTCCCTCGGGGCTCTGTGAACTTGGACAAGCTCCTTCCGCTTTCTGGGCTTCAGTTCCTTTCTGTGGAAAATAGGGGTGATGGTGTGTTTGAATGGTTAGATGGTGTGTTAGAATCACTGTGTGAAATTTGCTTTAAGTACATCAGGGGCTCTACTAGTGCCTGGCCTCTGGGACGTGCCCAACGACCTGTAGCAAAGACCCTCTCTCTAAGCAGCAGCATACAGCGTTTCCCTAGCCTTTTTGGGGACTCACAGCTCTCATGAATCTGCCTGGTCTGGTCAATATATTCTATTTTCGAGACCAACTAGCATCCAGGTGTCCTCCCGTCTCAGCTCTGCTCTTCCTGACCCCAGCTTGCCCCTCCATGCTCCCTGACTGGGAAGCTGCCCTCAGATGTTGTGTGGCTGTCACCTGTGCTCTCTTGCCTGCTAACAGCTTGACAGAGCACTTTGTAACCTGACTTTCAGAGTCAGGGTCTAGTCCAATGCCCAGCCCATGGCGAGGGCTCCAGAGCAAGAGGTGAATCAGCAAACGAATGAGGGAGAAGTGAGTCACTAAATAACCGTCAGGTGTTGGGTGCAGTGCAACCAGGTGCCTTACAGACGTTTCTCATTTCATCTTCACCATCTGCTTGCCCTTGTGCCTGCTTCTGTTCACAAGGAGTGTTCTGCAGGCACCTCCAGTTAGGACGGTTGAGAAACCTGCCTGAGATTTTCAGGTATGAAGTGTCAGAATGAGATTCAAACTCTATCTGACTCCAGAAGGGAAGGACTTAACTAGTACTCTGTGCTGCCAGACCTCACATTTGGCAGGGATATTTTGGCAAAAAAGCACAGGCGCAAAAGCATCTTGGAATAAAGAGATGATGGCTGACATGCAGGTTGATTTAGCCCTGCAGGTGGGCACAGCGGCCCCAGAACCAGTTTCCAATTGCTGAGTACTCAGGGAAGACTTGCTTCCAGCATCCTAGGTAGCCTTTGGTTGGAACTGACATTCCAAAGGACACAAGTACATCTGTTTCCCTGGAGTCTGTGGCTTGACCAGAAATGTCTGTCTGTGACCTGAGGTGTGGCTTGTATCATCCCAGCACACTCCAAAGTACACTTCATCCATCACTGGCCCCAGTCACTTGTACTCAAGACGACATGGGATGGTCAGCAGTTAGCTGTTGTGTTTGCTATGAAAACAGAGTAATTAGTGATCATCTCCATTTCCATCCCAGACTGAGCCAGCTTTGATATTCAGTCGATGTTGTTTTAAGTTGATATTCGGTTGATGTTGCTTTAAGTTGGAAAAGTCGATGTTGCTTTAAGCTGTTTGCCTCTTTAAAGAGAGCCTGTATATTTATTGAGAATTCCTTCTAGGAATTCAATTCCCTTTCCTTCTGAAGGCTGCGTGATCAGCTGCGTGTCTTAGGAGCCAGAAGTGAGGCCCCTACAATCTGGTCTTGGCACTTCCAACAACTTCATGCAAATTTAGAAGCCAAGTTTCAGGCTCACCTTTTCCTTCTCTGGAAAACCCAGCTCCTTCCCATCCTGGCCAGACTGGGACTCAGGAAGGGCTAAGCTAGCTGTTTGGCATCTTTCCATCCAAAAATATTTAGATATTTGTTCACTGTGTGCTAAGAAGAGCCCAAGTCGAATGTGTTGGAAAGAAGCAGGGAGGTGCTGAGGACAGCTTTTGGCCTCTCCAGTTTCCCAAGCCCCTATCCCAGCCCCAAGCTCAAATATCCCACCCAGGGGTCTGGGAGGACCAGCCTATATATAAAACAATGTCCCTTTTGTATAGTAAATTTAGGCTTTAAAATAATCTAGATGTGCATTTTATTTAACTTTTATAGATTGGTTTCTTACTTTATGAAATTTATCTGCCAATGTTAGTACTCTGATTTTTTTTTCTCTTTCTCTCTCTCTCTCTTTTTTTTTTTTTTTTTTTTTTTTTTTTTGAGACAGGGTCTCACTCTGTTACCTAGGCTGGAGTGCAGAGGTGCAGTGGCACAATCTTGGCTCACCGCAATCTGCCTCCTGGGCTCAAAGAATCCTCCCATCTCGGCTTCCCGAGTAGCTGGGCCTACGGGTGTGCACCACTATGCCCAGCTAATTTTTCTATCTTTTTTGATAGAGATGGGGTTTCACCATGTTGCCCAGGCTAGTCTGAAACTCCTGGGCTCAAGTGATCCTCCTGCCTTGGGACTCTGAAAGTGCTGGTATTACAGACGTTGAGTCATTGCACCTGGCCTGGTTCTTTTTTTTTTTTTTCAATTCAAAAATCGTTGTTTTCCAGTTTCAATGGGAAAGCTACATACATTTTACTCAGCCCATTAAATACACTCACTTGAAATGTTAATACACTAACTGACACATTCGATGTAGGAAAATAGCTTTTTTGCAATTCTGTATGTGCCTAAAAACCAATTATGATGTGCATAAAGGTATATGGTATTTTAATGAATAGTCACACTTATTGATGCCTTGTTTTTGAGTATCTCTCCTGATTAAATTAATCAAATATATTTTGGGGACTAACATTTTAATGTGTCCTCGTTTGTCTTTTCAGGAACAGTATGAATTCTGCTACAAAGTGGTACAAGATTTTATTGATATATTTTCTGACTATGCTAATTTCAAATGAAGATTCCTGCCTTAAAATATTTTTTAATTTAATGGTCAGTATATTTTGTAAAAATCATGTTAATTTATTTCATAGTTGACATTAATATCTTCCCTAATTTCTTTGTATATATTTTGTTATGCCTTAAAGGCCACCTGCTATAAAGTTGTTAAATCTTAAATATGCTTTTTAAAAATTGGAATAATGTATTAAGGTCAAATAATATCCCATAAAATATATATTTCTGCTAATATTAGTAAATATATTAATTTTTCATTAGATTCATATCGTTTAATTTCACACATTCAACACCTTTAAATGTTGTAATCTTAATATGCGAAGTGTGCCCCTGCAAGATACTAAACACAAAGCTCATATTAAGAAAACAGTCGAGGACTCAGAAGTCAGTTGAAAATGCACTTTCCTAACACTGATTTCACAACCCCGAACAGCAGCATTTTTGGAAGGCAACCTGTTCGTGATGATACAATGTAAATGGGGACTTTTGTAAAGTTCTCAGTTCCGGCCCATGTGGTTTATCTTTACATTTTAAAGATCAAAAAGTCTTTACAACCTGAATCCAGGTCTAAAACACACTAGAGTAGCCGGTGAATATAAGTAATATTTTAAAATGCTGTGTCTACACCATCAAGACTGTGTCTACACCATCAAGACTGTGTCTATACTATCTTGGCTGGATGAGAAGAGATGTAAATGCCGGGTGGTCCCATGGACCCGTGGCCTTGGGTACAACAAAACCAGCCATCGGAGCTGCACCCCGAAGCACCACCTGCTGTCCAGCTGCCTGTCTGGCCCAGACAACCCTCAGAAAATCAAACCAGCTGCCTCTCCCATTCTCCCCTCCCATTCTGCCACAGCAGCCTGTGCTGGTCCAGTGCTATGCCTGGAGGCTCAACACGAAACGTCCCATCCAAACGTTCAGATGAACTGAGCATCTTACACACGTAATACAGAGGAGCACACATTGGGATAGAAACAGTAGAATAACCACAGGCAATTAAACTTTAAATTTTCTGAGCAACATTTTGGTATTTAAACATTTCTTGTAAAAAGCTAAGATTGTTTGTAGGAAAAGAATCCCTAAAATCTAGATTTATACCATTTTTTTAAAGTCCCACCTTTCAATGTTTAATAAAAGAAAAAGAGAAATCCTTAATCTAAAAGCTAAATTATTTTTGAATGGAAATACTACTGAGACCATTGACCCTGGATAACAGTAACGATCCCATTGCCAGATAAGATTGGCTGATGGGGGCAAAAAAAAGAATGGGTGTGAATGTACCAACATTGAATTTTATAGCAGTTATCTTTCTATGGCCATTAGGTACCTAGCAGATGAGCACAATATAAACAAAAAGATATCTGGCCTACCTTACTACTAAAAGCATTTAACACGTGCATTTTTGGTACTTTTTTTGTTTTCTAAAAGCTATATAAAGGCCTTATTTGACATTTTCACCGATAACTGATCGCACCCTCGTGTTGCAGCGTTCGTCCCTATTCATTGATGGTGTGTGCAAATGCAACCCAGGACACATTATTGTTCCATAATAGGCTTACAGTGAATCAAGCTTCTCACCCACTCCATGGCTCCAAGCCCCATCCAAGGGCAAGACTTGGTGCCCAGCTGGAAGGACGAAAGCACACTTCGTGACCGCCATCCTCACCAGCTGCACGCCTGGGCTGCACACTGCTGAATATGCTCTTCTTCTCTGTACAATGATTCAGCATCTCGGTGGAAGAGGAAAATGGAGCTTTTTGAGGTTCACCAGGTCCCTTTTGTTTTCATCGTTAAAATTCCAAACCCAAAGCCTTTTTTTGACTGAAGGAGAAGAGAGGGAAGTAAGTTTCTGTTCAGCACCTGAACCTAGAAACAGAGCCAGCTTGCTACAATGAAGGTGACATTTCTCTGGTCATTTGAGAGTTCGAAGTCACAGTAGAGGGGCACAGGCTTTGGTTCATGTCTAGGAGCCCTCTGTCAGAATCCTTGAAGCCCTTTAATGGTCTAACTGGCATCTCTTGTATCAAGAAGTACCTTTAAGTTAGACCTTTTCAGGGTGCCCTCAGGAAAGGGCCCTGCTCACGTTTTTTCCTGTCCCGTTAGACCAACCCCAGGTGTCCGCTGCAGGGGTTCTGCCTGTTCCCAAACCTTTTCCATTCCAGGAACAAAGGAGAAGCCACTTTCCCCAGGACAAAGGACTCTCCCTTCCGCTGTCCGGGGCAGCATTCCCCTTTAGAGGGGAAGTCATTACAGTCTCATGGCCTCTACCAAGGTCCCAGTTCACACAATCTCCTGGGCCTTAGAGCAACTCACGCTGGGGGAATCAACCCCTGGGGGACTCCGTATCTTCTCTGTGCAACCTGGAAAGTTCATCTCTTCTTTCCTTCAGTCAAAGAAAGTCCATTGTACATAACAAAACAGCCCCAAACAGCCCAGTGCCGACACCGTTGTTCCTTTCACATTTTCCTTTGTTGCATGCAGTTGGGTTCAAATGCCAAATAGTGATTAGAAGACGACCATTCTGATCTGTGTGTGATCTGGTCACTGTGTGACTGCCTTTACGGTTTCTCTCCATGTGCTATACGAGTGAAGAATGCATACCGGTGTTTCAAAAGGTATTTTTATGTGTTTTTAAACACTTTTTAAAATGAGCCTGACACCTGTGTTTCAGCATTTGGAGACATACCCATGTTATTCTTTTAAGTGTATGATTACGGATACTTTTTCGTTTGTTTGTTTAACCAAGTTGTGTTTAATTTATGTGCAATCTTTATAATATATGTATGTTATTACAGTTTCAACTATCATATTTTCTTTGATTACATTTATAATTTGATCTTGCTCTGATTATAATGCCAGTGAATGTTGCTGAATTCTTTGTATATGCGAATTGCAAGATTTAAACCATTCTGATGCAAGGATAAACCTTTACTTTGACTACCAGCCTGTGTCTTTTTCTTCAGATCTCTTACTTTTATTCCTGTGCAAAAAAAAAAAAAAAAAAAAAAAAAAAAAATACCTGCTATAAGATGGGGTTTGCTGTTGTGGGCTCTTTTGATACTGGTTTCTCCTTATGAGTCTGTGGGTCCCAGTGTCCCATCCTAGACAAGCAGCGTCCACTCTGCTGTGGATGTGGTCTTGGCTCTTCCCCTGGGGTAAGCAGACCTGAACATATGAAGGTGCAGGCACAGCTGGACACCGTGGGGAGGGCCAGAGGGATCCAAGGAAAAGGAAGTATGGAAGAGGCATAAAGAAAGTCACCAACTGGGCATTCACCAGGGGCCATTGAACCCAAATAGCACTGCCTCAGACCAATGCCTCAGAAGGAGCTGAAGTCTGCAAAAGTACAATTGCCAGACCAGCCTCAAAAGCAGCTCCTATCAACAGAAACACACAGATAGGACACTGAGTGCTGAGGGACCTCAGGAGAGACAGGCAGGTTGTCAATCGCACCGATGAGTGTGTGTGTGTCTCAGCAAGTCACTCAGAGGAGCATTACTGAGACCACACTGGGAACTCCACTCTGCAGAGATGCACAAGGGGTTTCCCCACATCTTATGCATGAAGGAGCAGGATGCTGGAGCGCTGACCCACAGCTCTCATCCACCAGGTGAAAGGTTGGTTCCAGGGCTGCCAGCTCCCTGGCACATGCGTGCCCCACTTGTGGGCCTACTGTTGCCAAAATCAGAGGATCGCCCAGGGACAGCGACACACAACATCCAGGCATCTGCTGTGGTCACCAAGCTCCCAAGCTTGGCCTCTAACGGCTTGCATATTGGGCGTGGCAGCTGTGTGTCAGTGGGGAGCAATGTTCATCCCAGGGGGGCCTCGGGCCATCTGCTGGGTTGCTGGGAGGGCAGCTCCAGGGCTCAAGAGAGCCATGCCCCAGCCGGATCTCACACTGCCACTTCCACATTCAGTGCCCACAGCTGGTCTCCCACTTGGCCCAGGGTCTAACAGAGCCAACTGCCTCTTGTCTCAAAGGATGGGGCAATACCAGCAACATAGGGAGACATGTTTGTTACAAACATTCAAACCAAACAAATACACCAAGAGCATTTAACGCATTTCCTAACTCCTCTCCCCATCTCATTCCATTGATAACTTTCGAGTACATCTCCAGACAACACTCTGCAATTTAAATCTGTATAGTTCCAGAAACATATACATTGTTTGCTTTTATGAACAACAGTCAAACTCCTGGTATATCATCAAATCCAGGACTACCATTGTCAAAATCACTTTATGTTCTGCTAAGAAAGCAAGAATACTGCCATTTATTCCTGTAAGATCCCACCAACTTTGTGATAACCCTGATGTTAAGGAGGTTAATATGTGAAAGCACTGTATGTTACAAGTGACTAAATCTGCCACATATGGGCAGTTTTGCAGATGGCCCTCTTTGGTCAACATCCTGCCTGGCCATGTCAGCATTTACAGAGCTTCCTACTTCTGTGTAATGGCTGCTTGGCATTCCACAGTATAAATATAATGAAGTCTGTAGAGTCACCTCCACCTCCCCAGTGACAGACATTAACTTGTTTCTACGCTGCAATTCTATATTTCAATTGTATAATGAATACTCCTGCATTTGTGTATGTTTGCTAATGTGCAAACTAGTTCTATGGGAGAATTCCCTAGAAGTGAAGTTTCCAGGTTAAAGGGCATGCACATTTTAAATTTAAGTAGAAAACACCAAATTGTCACTTCCAAAGGATCTTCCCAGGCACCAACTCACCAACAGGGCATGATGGCGCTTTCTCCCTAGAAGTCACTCACCCAGGACATCGGCAAACCTTTTAGATTTTGCACACCCGAGAGGCAAAAAAAAAAAATCACACTTCATGTGAATTTGCATGTCCCAGGGTTCTATTGGGTTGAGCATGTTTTCATACATGCATTATTTGTGTTTCATCAGTGAAGCGCCATTCAGAGTTTCATCCGTTTTCCTCATTGTGCCAACTGAGTTTTCCTTGTTGGTTTATTGTCAATCTTTTATTATTATCTTGTTTATTGTCAGTCTTTTGAAAACATGGGTACTAACCCTTTGTTTTTCCTGTTATAACTGTGCCCCTTCTGTTCCTTTATCAGAGCGTCTCTGACAGCTGTTTAATGCACTTGCCAGGAAGCAGCACCAAGTAATGCACCGACACTGTCACCCAGCATGTTGTGGCAACATCCTAGTCTCATCTCAAATAAGACTCTGGGCTTCTTCCAGGAATCACACCAAGTTTCAAGAAACACTTCACAGGATCAGGTTCCCCTCCAGAATTCTAGGCTAAAGGAGCCCATCTGTGCCTTAGAAACCAAAACCTGTTTCCCTCTTGCATATGGACTAGCAGCCTTTGCTATAAGCACTCAGAGGCCCCCGGCAGAGGCTGGACCGAGGTGTGAGCTTCACATTTGGCTCTGCTCTGGATACTGAGGTTACATGACAGTGCCCTCCTTCTGAAAGTAACACATCCCCACTCCATCCGGAAAAGCCCCATGGATGAAAGTTATGTCATCCTGATGTGGCTGCGTTGTCACCTGCAGGAGTGTCTGCCAATGACCGAGCACCTGGAGATTTGTGTCACCGAGCGGCCAGCACTGATAGCCCTTTCCTGAGCAAAACCTCCCTCAAAGATGCAAACGGACACCATTCAGAACAGAGGCCAACAAACACAACAGCGGTTCTTTGGGACCCTTTTGTGGTGAGCACTAATGCTTGTGATTAGAGAGGATATCTGAATGAGCATGGAAAATCTCAGTGGTTTTTCAGTAATCACTATTAAGATGAAAGCATAGTAAGCACATTATAACAATTAGCCCAGAACAACTATGATAGTAACAATCAACAAATTCACTTCATTCCTCTTTTCTTATTTTCAAAATATGTATTTTAGGTTTATAAAGTGAGCCATATACACAAATAGTTCTCATTCCATGAGCACCTATGTGCTGGGCCCTTTGTATGGGTATTATCTGCACAATATGCCCTCAAGGGCTGAGAAACAGAGGCTTCCAGAGGATATGAAACTAGACCAAAGTTAGGTTGGAGGTGGTAGAAGAGACAATTCCAACCCAGGACACCCCTATGCTGCTGTGGCCCTTCTAAATTCAGTCACTCTGCGTAACTTGCCCTTTCTTTGAGCTGTTATTAAACAACACTGTGGCACATTAAAAATACTTGAGAAGGCCAGGCATGGTGGCTCATGCCTGTAATCCCAGAACTTTGGGAGGCCAAGCTGGGCAGGCCAGGAGTTCAAGACCAGGCTGGGAAATATAGCAAAATCTTGTCTCTACTAAAAATAAAAAAATTAACCCGCATGGTTACAAGCGCTTCTAATCCCAGCTACTCAAGAGACTGAGGCACGAGAATTGCTTGAACCCGGGAGGCAGAGGTTGCAGTGAGTAGAGATCGCACCACTGCACTCCAGACTGACAGGCAGAGTGAGACCCTGTTTCCAAAAAAAAGAGAGAAAATCACCGTGTAATTGATTAAAATGTGCAGGTGGGTTTAATACAACTCCAGAGATGCAGAATTCCTAGCTTAATATCATTTTCCTCAGCATGAGAATCATGTTGAGCCTCCTCCTCTCCAGACACCAAATGAGCTGATACTCCGGAGACGGAGCATGATCGCTTGCTGTGATGGAGCCACGGAGGTTTGTAGTGCAAGAAAAAGGGCTGCAGGTGATTTGCTCCAGGTAGAGGGACCCCAGTCCCACCCCACTGTCAGGAGTCTCTTTTGTGTGGTTCTTGCTTGAGGAGGTCAGTAATACCCTCTCGGTGCTGTGGTCACTTTCCCTAGGAAAGCTTACACGTGTAGCCAGTATGCATTCAAAATGGATCAGTGCAAAAGTACCACATACCCATGCACCTGTTAGGGAAAGGCTCAGCGCTGGGGAAGCTCTGAGGACACATAAATATGTCAGAGGACACCCCCTCCCTGCCCCCAAGGAGGTCAGCCCTGCCCATGGGGAATACACATCCTCTACCTTTCTATTCTCTTGATAGCCAATATCTTGCATTTTGTCATTATAAACAGAGCCTTGATTTTTAACGGTCTTACCACCTATATTTCCATCTCTAAACAACAGTTTATTTTTTGCCCATTTTGGAGCATTTTATAAATGAAATTAACTTTATGTATTAAGATGCATGTTCTGAACATACAGCAGTACCACACTGATTCAAATAGAAACAGTTCATGTTATGTTTACTAATATTTCAAGTAAAATAATGTAATTACAAGTAGGATGTATTGTTTCTTCAAATCACGCAGCTCTCAGTAGAGTCTGTTTATAGCAAAGATGCTTCGCATTGGAAACCAACACTGACTGGCAAATAGAATCCACCAGAAAGCTAGGCACTCGGGATGTAACAGGCATGCTATCCATCGCAAGGCTGGTTAGTGAGGGGCTGCATCGCCTGGCATTACTACCCAAAAAACAACCTGAAAACCTCAGTGGTAGGCAACAGGGGCCACTTTGGGCATTTTTGCAGCCATTGTCATAAAAAGTTTACATTCAAAAACTGGTCTCACCACTTCACTGCTCTTGCCACAAGCACAGAGTACCATTATCTCCAGCAATTCCCAAGACCCTCACTTGCCCTGCACCTTGCATTTCTTTGGCTCTGTATGACAATCACATCTCAAAAGCTTCTAGCTGCAGAAGTTACTCCAGTGGGAATACTCCAAGTATGCCTCGTCCTTGCTTGCCTTGGCTTCTGCATAAGATTAGTAAGAAGCAAAGCATGGCCAGGACTCCAGGGAAATGAATGGATGAAAACCAAGAAAGCCAGATGGTATAACCAGATAGCAAAACCAAGACAGCATGGGCCACTTTGATACTCAAGCCACCACCCATGATCATTAACCGGGGCAGGGTGGGGGTAGTGTGTTTTATGAATGGACTTGATGCCTTCCATAATTCCCTCATCTTCATAATCATGAACCGAGAGACATACTTTGGGTTCTCCTCTCTGGGATGAAAGATGTGCAGATCTGTGTAGCCCAAGGTTGGATACTAGGGCCATCTGGCCCCTTTGGAATTCTGGGAGGTCCTCTCTTGCCAGGTGCTATTCCTCTGCCCTAATGGAATGTGGCATCACGGGGCTGGGCTGAGGTCAGATCCACTCTTCTTGGTGGATACGACCTTCAGTTTTATAGATCAAGAGGGCCTCATCCTAGAATATGTCTTTAAGTGATTTTTTTCTTTTTTCTTTTCTTTTCTTTTCTTTTCTTTTTTTTTTTTTTTTTTTTTTGAGACACAGTCTCATTCTGTTGCCAGGGTGGAGTGCTGTGGTGCAATCTCGGCTCACTGCAACCTCTACCTCCTGGGTTCAAGCGATTCTCCTGCCTCAGCCTCCCGAGCAGCTGGGATTATAGGTGCCCGCCACTACGCCCGGCTTTGTATTTTTGGTAGAGACGGGGTTTCATCATGTTGGCCAGGATGATCTCGATCTCTTGACCTCATGATCTGCTCACCTCAGCCTCCCAAAGTGCTGGGATTACAGGCATGAGCCACCGCACCCAGCTTAAGTGACTGATTTTAAACCATATCCCTTTTCAAGACACAGAAGTGCAATGCCTTAAAATCCAAGGCCCGTTTCCCTCTTGCTTTGATCAGTGAGCACATCCCTTAGTTCTCAGGAACCCAGGGGATAAGAGGTTGGGAAGAGAACTGCCATTGGAAGCTCAAATTGTTTACATGGCATCTGGGGTCAGCTAGAAATCGACAACGCAGCTCTGTGATGCTCGCTGGGCTTATTCACGTTCACATCTGGGGACTGGCTGGTAGTTAGGTATCCCCAACTAGCCTGGGCTGGGAGGCCGGGTAGCTCAGCGGTCTTCAGCGTGGCTGCCATCTTCCAGCAGGCTCATGTGGGTGAAGGCAGGCACAGACGGCGCGCACACGTGGCCCACTAGTTCCCCGACCAACCTCGAATCCAAAGGAAGAGGCAAGCAAGCAAAGTGGCTGTACAGAGGAAGGGCAGAGGTGCTTCTGAGAGGGGTATCAGACTGTGCTCAGGGTTCCTCAGGGGCCACCTAGCGTTGTGTTACTTCCAAAGCAACGTTTTCTCGGAGTAACAGAGGGCGGGCCCAGGGCCTAATAGTGGGCTAGATTCTGAAACACAAAGAGCCACCACGAGACTAGTTTTATTACACTAAATATTCTTCATTAGGTTTTTATCGTTGCCAACCTAATTCCATATAAACATATATTTATGTATATATTTACACAAATATGTACTTATATAACATTTTATATACATATTTATGTATAAATATGGATATACAATATTTATATATTTATACAGAACTTAGGTTGCCAATGATGAAAACCTAGTGAATAATATTTAACATATTATATATTTTATATATAGTCATGAATATTTAATATCTTTATATTACATTATATACATTATATTAAATATATAATTTGTTAAGCATATATTTGTATTAGACTATATCTATAACTATCATATTTACATATAAATACATATGTTTATATATAAATATAGGCAACTTTTCCCCTAAGTTGCTGCTAGAGTTGTTTTTGGCTCTAGGAGACATGGAAGCAAGCAGGCAGATGAGGGGCTGAGGAGTAAGTGATTCAGTTCAGCACAAGCTGCTTCCCTCCAGCCTGGTGGAATGTAGGAATTCGCTGATACACAGTCATGCCCCTCCTCCCTCCCAACATCAAAACTGACAGTGCTGCCTGGCCTGACCCATCTCCCATTGCTCATATCAGCCTGGCCTGGATCTGCGACCCCTACCCAAGAGGGGCCTTGGATATGACTGCATTTCTCCTTTTTCAGACCCCACACAAGAAACAAGAAAAACCTGGAGCCGTGTCTGCTCCTGACTACTCCTTTCCCAGAGTTCTAGGCCTCTCGAAGTGTGAGGCCATGCTGGGGTGAGAGGAAGATGGCACCGTGTGGAGACCTCTGAGCACGGAGGCCAGGCTACACAATCTACTTGAGTTTTCTTCTTGTGTCCTCACAACGCTACGAGGCAAGAAATTGCCATCTTCACTCTCCCAGCTGGGGAAACAGATTCAGAAAGGCCAAGCGATGGACCCAAGTCATGCAGCCAGCAAGCCGCAGGGCTGGGATTGGAAGTCTGGCCTCGCAGCTTCCAAAGTCCTGTGGTGCACGATCCTGCCTGGGGCTGGGAGGGGAGAGGGAGTCCGCGGCCCGGGGAGCCCAAAGCCCGAGGGGAAACACACCCTCGGCTTCCCATTATGTTGCAAGGGGCTGCTAATTTCAATGTGATATGTCCTAGGAGGCACATATGTTAAATCACTCATTTCTCTAGATCAGGGAGATTTTCGATTTTAGGATTTGCAAACGAAGGCCCTCAGCCCAAATGGGCCCGCAGTCAGATTTTTGTTTTTGTTAAAAGACGTTTTCTTAAAAGATGGAATCTCACTCTGTCTCCCAGGCTGGAGTACAGTGGCACAATCTCAGCCCACTGCACCCTCCGCCTCCCAGGTTCAAGTGATTCTCCTGCCTCAGTCTCCTGAGTAGCTGGGATTTCAGGGGCCCACCACCATGCCTGGCTAATTTTTGTATTTTTGGTGGAGCCTGGGTTTTGCCATGTCGGCCAGGCTTGAACTCCTAGCCTCAAGTGATCTGCCCGCCTCAGCCTCCCAAAGTGAGGATTACAGGTGTGAGCCACCATACTTGGCCCTACAGCCTGTTTTTACAAGCCATTTTTTTGACACGCCTGTTTGCCTATGTGTCACTTACGACTGCTTCTGTGCAAGAAGGCAAAGAAACATTATTTAACTAAGAGTTGAGTAACCAAATTTCAGGGTTATCCAAACTGAATATGGCCTCTGCAGGAGAAAAGAATATGTGTGATGTGGCAGCTGCAATCTGATACCATATTAGCAGTGTCTTTTTTTTTTTTTCTTTTGAGTCAGTCTCACAGCAGAGGTGAGCCAGCATAACAGTCAGCACAGCCCGCAAACCCGGACAAATTTACTCCCTGGTCCTTGACAGAAAAAGTTTGCTAATTGCTGACCTGGATTAAAGTCTACAGAACCTTTTCTGTACAGGAATGTGCTTCCCCACGTCCCAGCCATGCCTGGTCCCAGCACCACCTGTTTTAGCCAGACCTGTGTCTGGGCCAAGCTCAGCAAAGTTCTGCGATCTGATGTCATTTAAAGACACTGTTGACTGGGCATGGTGGCTCATGCCTGTAATCCCAGCACTTTGGGATGCCAAGGTGGGTGGATCACCTGAGGTCGGGAGTTCAAGACCAGCCTGGCCAACATGGTGTCTCTCCTAAAAAAATTACAAATGTTAGCTGGGTGTGTCCGGTGCATGCCTGTAATCCCAGCTCCTCAGAGGCTGAGGCAGGAGAATCGCTTGAACCTTGGAGGTAGAGGTTGCAGTGAGCCAAGACTGTGCCACTATACTCCAATCTGGGCAACAGAGTGAGACTGTCTCAAAAGATTAAAAAAAAAAAAAAATACATTGCTAATATGGTATCAGATTGCAGCTGCCACATCACACATATTCTTTTCTCCTGCAGAGGCCATATTCAGTTTGGATAACCCTGAAATTTGGTTACTTAACTCTTAGTTAAATAATGTTTCTTTGCATTGTTCGTGTTCTGGGTAGTTTTCAATATGTGGGCTCAATGAAGACATAGACATATTATTCAGGATTTTTTTTTTTTTTTTTTAGACAGAGTCTTGCCCTGTTGACCAAGTTGGAGTGCAGTGATACAATCATAGCTCACTGCAGCCTTGAACTCCTGGGCTCAAGTGATCCTCCCACATCAGCCTCCCAAGTAGCTGGGACTTCAGGTACGTGCCACGATGCCCAATTAATTTTTTTTTTTTTTTTTTTTTTTAGAAATGGGGTCTCGCTATGTTGCCCAGGCTGATCTTGAACTCCTGGCCTCAAGTGATCCTCTGGCCTTGGCCTCCCAATGTGCTGGGATTACAGGTGTGAGCCACTGCTCCTGGTTATTCAGGACTGTTATGTTCCAGATTCTTCCTTCACCTCCATAGAGAAATCCCTGGTGATAAAGAATTTATGAGCCAAGGGAAATATCTTAGAGTTTTAGGCATCTAATAAATATATTCATCTTCTGATGATGATGATGATAATTAGCATGTATTGATGCTTACCAAGCTCTGGGTAAAATGCTAAGTGTTTTACACATATTGCCTCATTTAATCTTCTCAACAATGCTATGTGCTCAGGTACTAGACAGCCTCATTTTACAGATGGGAAACTGTAGCAAAGTTGAAAGACTGTCCAAGTTCACACAGCAGCAAATTAGACAAGCTGGAATTTGTACCTATGCATTTGACTCCAAAGTCTGAACTCTCTCTAGGAATTTACACTCTGCAAGGGTGTGGAACGCATACCAGACATCACACAAATTTTGCAAATGATAAAGAAGCACCTGCCCTAACCCCAAGCAGACAGACAACAAGGGCCAGGATGGGTTTTAGAACACTCTGACCTGTGAGAGAGGTGGACAGGCCTGCACCAGCTGTATTTCTGTAGTGACATACACAGGAGTATCACGCAGGGAGCCTGTCCAGTCACAGAGGCCTTGGACTGTACTGTCCACAGTTTTTGTTTGTTCTTCAGGTGACATTGAGAGCTTCCCTTGGGAGGCTGGCGTAGGGATGCTCCTTAGGAACCTCACTGGAGAGATGAGTCAAGCAGGTATCCAAATCCAATGCCCTGGCTCAGGGCTTGACATCACAGATGCTTGAGATGTGGCTGATGAGCAGGAAGCTGATTGGGGCCCTTGCAGGGCAACACACAACAAACCAATCAAATCTCCTTCCTGAAATCATTGTGCGCACTGCGGGAGGGGTTTCCTGCCAACACATCACGGTATTATTTGCTCCCTCACGAAGAGCAATAGCAATGAAATCCACATTTCCAAATTACGGAGTGCTGTGTGCCTGCATGGCAGTCCATGCCGGGAATACCAGGGTGGGGGTTTGGTGACTGTGTCCTGGAGATGCCTGGGGGGTCTGGGAGCATCTGCACAGCACTGAAATCAGTTTCTCCAGCTGTAACCAGACTGCCAGATTCCTGCAGCTCATCTAGAGGACCTTTGCAGGAAACCCAGCAAACGGTAGGATCCCAGCCACACGAAATCGTTTAGTTATGTAGCTACAGTTGAGTTTATGGAGTCACCGTTTGCCATGTTGACTCTCAATGACAGCCCAGGATGTGGGCTGGGGCCTGACCCCTCTTCCCTGACCAAACTGACCACTGAGCATGGCTCTCCCTCCCTTCCTCCTCAGCCTCTCCAGATGGTGAGGAGCCCTAGATGCACCCACCTGCAAACTTTTATCTCACTACAACAGAAAGACCTCTTCTTCAGGACTAACTGACCTACCGCAGGCTCCTGCCCTTGGAACTTGCCAGCAAATTCACTGGCAGGATCCATGTCAAATCAGGGTTGCCAGAGGAAAGTCAGGACATGTATTTTCATCTGCTGACTTGGGGCTGCCCTGGGTGAAATCCCCGTCCCTCAACTCAGCACCTCTGTTCCAACAAAGCAGACACGGCTGCGGTTGCAGGTAGTTCTCGAAATACAGCAGGCCATTCCTGCAGGACTAAAAGTGGCTGCGATGACTTATTGGCCAAGAGAGAAAATGACCATCCAGTCAAGTCGTAGAAATGAAAATGGAACGTAATGAACCAGTCTCTTACACCGGCCTGTCTGCCCCACCCACACTTAGTTTCTTTCCCCACTCTCCCTATAATGCAAATACCATGGGTTTTAAGACCATTTCATCACACACTTTATTGGGCATCTCCTGTGGCTGGTCACTGGGATACAGTAACCAGGAAATATACAGTCGGCCCTCATGAATGAACAAAACTTACAACCCCAGGAGGGGAGCCAGAAACTCAATTAGTGGTTTGGTTTCCACAATGCTACGTGCTACAAAGAGGTACAGAACAATTCCAGGCAAACTACGAACATGCCCCAGCCTGGAGGACAGGCATGGGGTGAGGTAGCCCACAGGCAGGAAGCCGCCCTTAAGCTGAGCTCAGGACTGGATGCAATGATCTTGGTGGGGCCGGAGTGAAAGTTTCAGGCAGCGAAAACAGCAGGGAGTGTGTGCTGGTTGGGGATGCCTGCCAAAGGGAGGCAGGAGACAGTGGGTACAGTTGAGTAAGAAAGCCCAGGAGAGGCTTGGGGACCAGATCGCACAGGCCCTGGGAGGCGAAAAACTAAAAACAGCTTCTATTTATTGGGAATGTCCTATCACACGGAAATTCACTCGGAAACTGAAGCTCAGAGAAGTTACCATGTCATGGTGGGAATGGGTGGGTATTTGTTCTCAAATGTAGTCAGCCCAGGGCAATGGGCAGTATTTGCCAGCTCCCTCCCTCCCCACCATACAAAGTGAAGGAGGGTTGTGTAGAAGTGGTGTTCATCTATTAAACACAGCGGCAGCCCTTGAATGAACGTTTCTAATCCGTCAACAGCCCTGTAAAATGAAAACCACTCTTAGCGTGCGCTTGAAATACTGTACTTACCAGGGTGAGAAAAGGTGCTGACATGCTTCAGCAAGATTTCTGGTTAGAACTGAACTCTGAAGGATTTTTCTACTAAACAAAATATTCCACTCCACAGGCATATGGCTGGATACAATTTTTCTCTATGTGAGGTTCATAATTACTACTAAGTCTGAAGTGTTAGAACAACTTGATCATAGCAACATTCCTACTAAAGGTTTTGAAGTTGGCCTACCTGGAAGGAAGCATTTATGCCTCACACCTTCCAAAGTGCCTCCGCTAAGAGCCGCTCTTCCTTGAATACCCTCCCCCGTTCTGCTCTGGCACAATCCCCGTACTCTTTGCAGCCCTGTGAAGCCCTTAGATGTCCCCTCCCTGCCCTTCTATTCCCTCCCTCAAGCAGAATGTCATTCTCCCTTATGATCATGGACGATGCTGTTATAACACTATCATGGCAGCCAATACAGCACAAGTCAGTACCACTGATTTCTGCATTCATTCAGTAAATATTCATGTCACATGGCTCCCCGCCAGACACTGGGGAGACAAGTGTGGAGATGGGGGGTGCACTGACCACACAGGGCACTTGCTGGGGGACAGCTACCCTGTCTGGTGTGCTATCCTCACCTGCACCTGGCAAAGTGGGTAAATGGGGAGTCCGGACAGGTGACTTGGGAGATGGGGGGCTATTCTCTGATTTGCGGAACACAGAGAGGACAGGTGACAAACTGGAAAGTAAATGGAGATGAACAAGTTATATCTACAGGCCTGAAGCTGGAGAAGGATGTCTAAGCTTCAAAGGGGATTTTGGAGGCAGCAGCTCACAAGGAAGTGATCCTGAAATCGTGGCTGAAGGGCTGAGTGCTCAGTCCCTCCAAGCACGATGGTGCTTTTCAGAGTACTGGTGTCACTTCCTATACCGGGTGGTATCGGGCTGCCAGACAGAGTCAGAAAGAGAACAGGCAGGAGCAGAATCAGTAAACTTCTGGAGCTTTCAATGACAGGGAAGCCGGAGAAGATGAGGAGCCAGGTTGAGGTCATGACGCGCCAGAGCCCGGGCCCCTGAGATTCTGCGGGTGAATGTCTCAGGTGAGAGCCGTCCTAGTTAGAAAAGTATTCCCGAGAGACAAAGGCAAGCCACGAGTAACTCCTTACAGAAAGTCACTCTTGGTCCCTAAAGACGTGCTCACAAGTCCTTCTCCAAAGCACTTTATTTTCAGAAAGGAAAGGGTACCAAAACTAGGACTGGCCTGTGCAGATGTGCAGTCGCCTCAACATGGGGACCAAGTGCCCCGGGCCTAGTCACTGGCCTGTGCAGATGTGCAGTCGCCTCAACATGGGGACCAAGTGCCCCGGGCCTAGTCACTGGCCTGTGCAGATGTGCAGTCGCCTCAACATGGGGACCAAGTGCCCCGGGCCTAGTCACTGGCCTGTGCAGATGTGCAGTCGCCTCAACATGGGGACCAAGTGCCCCGGGCCTAGTCACTGGCCTGTGCAGATGTGCAGTCGCCTCAACATGGGGACCAAGTGCCCCGGGCCTAGTCACTGGCCCGTGCAGATGTGCAGTCGCCTCAACATGGGGACCAAGTGCCCCGGGCCTAGTCACTGGCCTGTGCAGATGTGCAGTCGCCTCAACATGGGAACCAAGTGCCCCGGGCCTAGTCACTGGCCTGTGCAGATGTGCAGTCGCCTCAACATGGGGACCAAGTGCCCCGGGCCTAGTCACTGGCCTGTGCAGATGTGCAGTCGCCTCAACATGGGGACCAAGTGCCCCGGGCCTAGTCACTGGAGACAAGTCTTAAAAGCTCCATTCATCAGTGCGCTCGCCCTCTCATTCATGTTTACCAAGTGCCGGCTCAGCGCTGGGACAGACGAGCGTAGATGTTCCTGCCATCATGCCCTGGAGGACACAGGCAAACATTTAAACAATGACACAGTGTGGCAAGGGTCACAGTTAAGGCTGCTGTAGGGGTGGCTGTGGGTGATGATAGACCTCAAGGCTTCATTCCGCAAAGCTGAGAGCAAAGCATGGTCCAAACTCCTTCCCAAAGCCCCCAGTGCTCAACTGTTCTCAGTCCAGGAGCCCAGCAGTGCTCCCAGTGGAGTTTACGAGGCCAATTTAGACCCAGCAAATCCAAAGTTTTCTTCCCTTAAGCAGATTGACAGTCTTACTTACAGAATTCACTTGTAATTTATGACAAAAACTGTACTAGAACTTATCACAAAACTAACTTTATTATATTTTTCCCAGTTCGATTTTTTTTTGTTAAACATCTTCACTGTCCCGGTGACTTCTGGTTCTTATTTTCTTGACGCACACAATGTCCTCAGCCTGTGTGGGAAGAAATAAAAAAGAACTCTTAAGTAATTTAAACACCCATTTTTGTAATCGACCTCCTCTGCAAAACCTCAAAGGCTTACTAGGTATTATCTGGTCCTTAGTTGTAGAAAATGAATGTTGAGGCTAGAAATAAGTTTTAAAATATATTCCATTAACGTTGTTTTTCATGACTTGAACTGCTTTTATTATGCAGTTTTTTTACACTTAAATAATGTGATCTTTTCATACAAAAGTTCCTAATGCATTTTAAGCTAATACATAATAAAACAAAATTTCTTCATCAATGCACACATTTTCACAAACTAAAAAATGTCACTCAGAAAAAGTGAATCCAACCAGGACTAAGTCTTTTGGGTCTTCTAAACCAAGCAGCTCCCATAGACAGAACTATCCCCAACTTGCATGTAGGGGACCTGCCTTGGCCTTCACTCTTACAGGAGTTCTCACCTCTTGGCTAAGGGGGAGGGACCATGGTGAAAAGCATGGCTATAAGCTTCTTACTGGAAAAAATCTGTTATATATGCATTTTCCAGGACTACCGACACCCACCGAAGAACTCGGCAATAGAGGAGCATGTATGTGCTGGGCGTCTCCTGGGTGCTTGTGTGTGAGAAGAGGCTGGAGTGCCCCTGGCAGGACACACCGGGCCTGGCTCAGCCCTGGGCCTGGCTGCTCTGTGTTCAGGAACCATCCTAGTTAAAAGATTTGCTTTCACCCTTCTTTTCTTTCATTCTGATGGAGCAGCACCTTCCAGACTGTGAATCTGGTGAGCGCCTAGAGCCTGTGTTTTATTGTAAGACTGGACGGGTGACGGTGCTCACCCACATCAGCTGTTGCATCCCTGGTGTCCCTGTGGTCTCTAGGACCTTGTCTGGCACTGTCAGATGTCTTCTGCTTCCAGCCTGCCCCAGAAGTAGTCTCTGACTTAGGACACCTGTGTGGGCATCAGTGTCCTTGTTGAGCCTCCCCTCTTCCCTCTCTGGAACAGTCTATGGGTATCTCCCCACTAGGACTTTCTGCCCACCATCCAGACACACAATCCCTCCGCCTCCACTGGCTGCCTGGCTATGCAGCAGGTATTGGGGAATCTTTCCTCTTCTTGGCAGTTGAAGCTTCCTAATTTGTGCTGAAGGTCTGTCTGGACAGCTGTACTTGCCAGAATTCTGTATCTGAAGAGGTTATTGCTATATCAGTTTCATTTGCTGAACTCAGAATATGGTAGTTTTAGGTCCAAATTTTGTGTGTGCTAAGAATTAAATTTATACCACTCACAAACAGGGAGCAATTCAACCTATTTTTATTTTAGCTAAACCAAGTATTCCCCAGAAGAACACTAATGGAATCTAATCATTCTTATCGATTTGTCCACATGCTTGTAATTATGTGTGGCTAAACTTGATGTGATTTCAGTAGCACTTAAAGTTCATTAGCTTAGATAGTCTCTGGCTGGAGGAGGGTTGGAGGGCAGAAGCACTCCCCACTGATCAGGAATTCTCACATAGTCAGCGTGTGTCTCAGGGCCACCCCAACCTCTGTTCCTTCTACCTTTCCAAAGAATTCCTTGGACATTTTTCTGTTTCAATAGTTTTTTTTTTTTTTTTTTGGGAAAAGAACTTTTCTGTTTCAATAGGTGTTTTTGAACTACAGAGAGGCTGAAGACATCTACCTGCAGTTGTATCATGAGGTACATCATAAGCAGTCAATTAGCCACTAGACAAATTCCTTTTCTTTCTGAAGAAAGTCTTCATAATGTGAATTTGCTATTTGAAGTGGAATCCCCAAAGCAGACACAACAAAATATAACTAAAATGACAAAATGTATGTCTTAGGATAATGCTCCTTCCATGAATGTAACTGGGAGCTGGCAGAGTGCTGTTGAAAATAATGCTTTTTGTTTGCCTTTGCAACCTTGGGCAAAACATACATCAAGGCCGGGCGCGGTGGCTCAAGCCTGTAATCCCAGCACTTTGGGAGGCCAAGACGGGCGGATCACGAGGTCAGGAGATCGAGACCATCCTAGCTCACACGGTGAAACCCCATCTCTACTAAAAAATACAAAAAATTAGCCGGGCGAGGTGGCGGGCGCCTGTAGTCCCAGCTACTTGGGAGGCTGAGGCAGGAGAATGCCGTGAACCCGGGAGGCGGAGCTCGCAGTGAGCCAAGATCGCACCACTGCACTCCAGCCCAGGCGACAGAGCAAGACTCCGTCTCAAAAACAAAACAAAACAAAACAAAAAAAACCATACATCAAAACAGTCTCTTTTAAAAACGGAAAACAGTAAATGGCTTACCTTCTTTGGATTTTCTGCACACCTCTTGACACTCCGCGTTACTCTCTGCACAGATTCGCTCTCCAAAGTGCTTGCTGCAGACTGGCTTTTCGTCTTTCTTGATCTCAAACACATGGAGTCTGAATTTCCTGCTTCTCCTTTCCCTTCCTGATTCTGCATGAGAACCCCCGCGCTCTTCTGCCCTCCGCTCTCCTCTGCCACCTTAGGCTGGGAGCTCTTATTCTGTCTCACAGACCTCAAGCACCTTTTGTTTTCACTGACTTTGCCTCTAGGTACAGGTTTCCGGGCTCCATCATCTGGATTCTGAATGCCCATCTCTGGGGAGGTCTTCATGGGCTTCATTTCGTTTCTGTTTATTTCTATTCTTTCTGCTAACACCAGGACCTCAGTTATTTGCTGTTCTACATCAGTCTTATTTTGGCGTCTGGAGCGCAGGGATATTCCCTAAAGAAATGAGAAGACATCCACAGAATTCCAATAATTAGTAAAACAAACTTCAAAATTCAACAGGGAGAACAATCAACAACAGTAAACTAAAAGGAGAAACCATTTGAAAATTACACACTGATGAATTTTCTAAGAAACCTGTCATCTAAGATAGTCAAGGTAATGCCTTGGTACTTTGTTCCTATGGAGAAATGACCGTCTCTGCTGACAAATTATAAATAAGGCATTCAGGATAAATTTCAGTAACAATGCCTAATAAGACATGTATCAAATCTAATTTTTACAGTTTATAGAAAGAAGCTCCATTATTCATTCATTTACAGAGTAAATGAATTCCTATTCCTTTAACCATCACTGCTAAGGCAGAATAGGAAATTACCATTTCTGGAGTTCCCCCAAACTTCTCTGGATGCAGTAGGAACCTCTCTTAACAGTCCAGACAGTTTCCCCCTTCTCAAGAATACACACTCCCTATTGATATTGTTCTGATAGTTAAAATAGTGACATAGATATTATTTTTAACCCAGTCCTGGTCTTGGTGAAAGTATCTGGAATATAGAACTGAACGACCCACCTATCCTCTGATCAATTTTTCAAACATTTGAAGATGAACATTACTCATTTGGCTCTTGAGAAACTCTTCTAAGTTTGCATTAATCATTTTATCATTTTTGACTAGTTCTTTTCCCAAATTAGTCTGTTCCCTCTATAGGTCCCAAGAAGATTCTTTACCATGGCCTGCAGTTATTCACTGTGTTAAATGGAACCCGTTTGGGAAATGATAACCACTTACGTCAGGTTACATGCAAAGTATAACACAGAAACTGACAACTATCCAAGATGATATTGGGTGATGCTGTAATACTTCCTCTCACCTTATTTTCAGGGACCGAGTCTTGTAATTTGTGTTCCTCTTTGTTGGTTTTCATGTTGTTGCTGTTCAGCTCTTCCACAGGTTCAATTCTTTTTGCAGAAGTCCTCAAACTTCTCTTCATGATGACCATGGGTTCCGGTGATTTACCTCTCGCCCTGGGAGCAACCCTCTGCTTCTTGCCGGCTGGCAGCTCCTCCGCGATTTCCTCCGGCGCAGGCATGCAGTGCAGCCTCTTGGTTCCTGTGGCGCTTCCATCTTTGCCACCTCCCCTCTCGAAGGGCAGTGGGGGCAGGGAAGTGTTACTTTTGCTTTGTGATTTTACAGGGTCTGTGGTACTTACTAGGTCTCCCACAGGTTCTACTTTAGGGGCCCGAAGAACTATTCTGGATGTTTTTAGAGGTTTTCCACTGTCAGGCGTTTTCTTTGGAGCGCTTGTAAAGCTATCAGCAGCACCGTTTGTCAGTTCCTCAGTGTGGCCTGGTGTTTGAGAGAGCTCTTGGAAGCTGGCCAGATCTTCTAGGGGTTGGGCCTTTTCCTTAGGTGCTCTTGGCCGTCTCCTGCTGCCAATTACATCTTCTGCGTCCAGCTTCCGCTTTACAGGTTGCTTAAATGCTTTCAAGCCTTTGTCCTCACCTACCCGTTCTTTGTCCCCTGATGTTTGTGTGAGACTGCCGACTGCCAACAGCTCCTCCTTCACTGCTGCTTTCTGGCCACGTGTCCTGGGCCGTCTCTTTGAACTTGTTGCGGTGTCTACTAGTTCTGGTGATGATTTGCAGGGTATTTTAGTGGTTTTGTCATCAGTCATTGATTCTTCAGTGTGACCTGGTGCTGGGTCTTTGAAGTCAGCCAGGTCTTCTAGGGCTTGGGCATTTCCCCTGGGTGCTCTTGGCCGTCTCCTGCTGCCAGTTACACTTGCTGCTGGAGCCAGTGTCTGTTTTGCAGATTCCTTCAATGCTTTGATGCCTTTATCTTCACCTACTGGTTCTTTGTCTGCATCCGTGGTTTCCCCTGATGGTTGTGTGAACCTGACTGCTGAAGGCTCTTCTTTTACTTGTACCTTCTGCACACGTGTCCTGAGATGCCTCTTTGTGCTTGCTGTGGTGTCTACTACTTCTACTGGGGGAGATTTGCAGGGTATTTTAGTGGCTTTGCCAGCAGTCAGTGGTTCCTGAGTGTGACCTGATGTTTCAGAGAGCTCTTTGAAGCCGGCCAGGTCTTCTAGGAGTTGGGCCTTTGCCTTAGGTGCTCTTGGCCTTCTCCTGCTGGGTTCCTCTTCTACTGGGTTCGGTTTCTTCTTTGCACGTTGCTTAAATACTTTGATGCCTTCATCACCACTTGCTAATTCTTTGTGTGTGTGTGTGTTTTGCCCTGATGTTTGTGTGAGCCTCTCAAGTGCTGAGAGCTCTTCTTTCACTTCTTTCCTGAGACGTGTCTTGGGGTATCTCTTTGTGCTCGTGGCAGTGTCTGCTGGTTCTGCTGGGGGAGATTTACAGGGAATTGTTGCGTTTTTGTCAACAGTCATTGACTCTTCAGTGTGATCTGGTGCTGGGAAGAGCCCTTTGAAGTCAGTCAGGTCTTCTAGAGCATTGGCCTTTTCCTTACGAGTTCTCAGCTGCCTCTTGCTACCAGTTACATTTGCTGCTGGGTCCAGGATCTGCTTTGGAGACTCCTTAAATGCTTTGATGCTCTTACTATCTCCTGTTGGCTGTGTGTGTGTTTGCGTAGTCTTCCCTGACGTCCGTGTGAGCTTGTTGACTGCTAGGGGCTCTTCTTTCATGTCCACTTTCACCAGGGAGATCTTGAGCCTTTGCTTGGAGCTTGTTGGGGTTTTGAATGACTCTGGCTGTGGAGATTTGCATGATACTTCTGTCATTTTGTCATCAGTCATTGATTCCTCAGTGTGACCTGGTGTTTGGAAGAGCTCTTTGAAGCCAGCCAGGTCCTCTACAGCCTCGGCCTTTTCCTTAGGAGTTTGTGGCCATCTCTTGCTGCCAGGTAAATTTCCTGGCAGGTCCAGATTCTGCACTCGAATTTCCATAAATGTGTTATTTTTCTCATCACTTACTGCTGGTTTGGGTGTGTCCATGGCTTTGTCTGCTGACGGCGTTAGTTTCCTGAGTGCTAAAAATTCTTCCTCTACGTCTGCTTTCCTGAGACTTCTCTTGGGCTGTTGCTTTGTGCTTGCTGGGGTGTCCGCTGGGTCTGGTTGTGGAGATTTGCAGGGCATTTTGGTAGTTTCCTCATCAGTCGCGGGCATGTCAGTGCCTGATGTCTGGAAGAGCTCTTTGAAGCCAGTCAGATCTTCCAGAGGCTGGGCCTTTTCCTTAGGAGTTTGTGGCCGTCTCTTGCTGCGAGGTAAATTTCCTGGCAGGTCCAATTTCTGCACTGGAGTTCCCAGAAATGCTTTCATGTCTTTCTCATCGCCTCCTGACGGTTTGGGTGTGTGCATGGCTTTCCCTACTGACGGTGTTAGCTTCCTGAGTGCTAAGAATTCTTCCTCTACGTCTGCTTTCCTGAGACTTCTCTTGGACTGTGGCTTGAAGATTGTTGGGGTGTCCACTGGGTCTGGTTGTGGAGATCTGCAGGCTATTTTGGTAGTTTTCTCATGAGTCGTGGGCTTGTCAGTGCATACTGGTGTCTGGAAGAGCTCTTTCAAGCCGGCCAGGTCTTCTAGGGGTTGGGCTTTTCTCTTAGGAGTTCTCAGCTGCCTCTTGCTACCAGTTACACTTGCTGCTGGGTCCAGTCTCTGTTTTGCAGTTTCCTTAAATGCTTTGATGCTTTTATCCTCACCTTCTGGTACTTTGTCTGTGTGTGTGGTCTGTGTGAGCTTCTTCAGGGCTGAGAGCTCTTTCTCTACATCCCTTTTCCCCAAAGGTGTTTTGGGCCGCCTTCTTGTGCTTGTTGGGGTGTCCGCTGATTCTGGTGGTGGAGATTTGCAGGCTATTTTGGTAGTTTTGTCATCAGTCGTTGATTCCTCAGTGTGACCTGGTGTCTGGAAGAGCTCTTTGAAGCCGGCCAGGTCTTCTAGTGATTGGGCCTCTTCCTTAGGTGTTCTTGGCCACCTCTTCATCCCAGTTCCATAGTTTGCTGGATCCAGCATCTGCTTTGCAGATTCCTTAAACATTTTGACGCTCTTTCCATCTCCTGCTGTCTCTCTGTGTGTCTGCGTGGTCTTCCCTGACGTCTGTGTGAGTTTGCCGACTGGAAGGACCTCTTCTTTCACGCCTGCTTTCCCCAAGGATGTCTTGAGTCGTCGCTTGGAGCTTGTTGGGGTTTTGACTGGGTCTGGTTGTGGAGATTTGCAGTATACTTCTGTGATTTTGTCATCAGTCATTGATTCCTCCATGTGACTTGGTGTCTGGAAGAGCTCTTTGAAGCCAGCCAGGTCTTCTAGAGCCTTGGCCTTTTCTTTAGTAGTTTGTGGCCGTCTCTTGCTGCCAGGTAAATTTCCTGGTAGGTCCAGTTTTTGCACTGGAGTCCCCACAAATGTGTTGATGACTTTCTCTTCACCTACTGATGGTTTAGGCGTGTGCATGGCTTTACCTGCTGATGGCGTTAGTTCCCTGAATGCTAAAAATTCTTCCTCTACGTCTGCTTTCTTGAGGCTTCTCTTGGGCCGTTGTTTTGTGCTTGTTGGGGTGTCCACTGGGTCCGGTTGTGGAGATTTGCAGAGTATTTTGGTAGTTTTCTCATCAGTCGTGGGGTTATCAGTGCATGGTGTCTGGAAAAGCTCTCTGAAGCCAGTCAGGTCTTCTAGAGCCTGGGCCTTTTCCTTAGGAGTTTGTAGCCGTCTCTTGCTGCCAGGTAAATTTTCTGGCGGGTACAGTTTTTGCACTGGAGTTCCCATAAATGTGTTGATGTCTTTCTCATCTCCTGCTGGTTTGGGTGTGTGCATGGCTTTGTCTGCTGATGGTGTTTGTTTCCTAAATGCTAAAAATTCTTCTTCAACATCTGCTTTCCTGAGACTTCTCTTGGGCTGTGGCTTGGAGCTTGTTGGGGTGTCTACCGGGTCTGGTTGTGAAGATCTGTAGGATATTTTGGTAGTTTTTTCATTAGTCATTGATTCCTTAGTGTGACCAGGTGTCTGGAAGAGCTCTTTGAAGCCGGCCAGGTCTTCAGGGACTTCAGACTTTCCCTTAGGAGTTCTCGGCTGCCTCTTGCTGCCAGTTAGACTTGCTGCCAAATCTAAGATCTGCTTTGGAGACTCCATAAATGCTTTGATGCTCTTACCATCTCCTGTTGGCACTGTGTGTGTGTGTGTAGTCTCCCCTGACGTCTGTGTGAGCTCGCCAACTGCTCGGAGCTCTTCTTTCTTGCCCACTTTCCCCAGGGATGTCTTCAGCCGTCCCTTGGAGCTTGCTGGGATTTTGTCTGGGTCTGGTTGTGAAGATTTGCAGGCTACTTTGGCAGTTTTATCATTAGTCATTGATTCCTCAGTGTGACCTGGTGTCTGGAAGAGCTCTTTAAAGCCAGAGAGGTCCCCTAGAGCCTGGGCCTTTTCCTTGGGAGTTTGTAGCCGTCTCTTGCTGCCAGTTAAATTCTCTGGGAGGTCCAGTTTCTGCACTGGAGTTCCCACAAATGTGTTGATGTTTTTCTTATCACTTACTGCTGGTTTGGGTGTGTGCATGGCTTTGCCTGCTGATGGCGTTTGTTTCTTGAGTGCTAAGAATTTTTCCTCTATGTCTGCTTTCCTGAGACTTCTCTTGGACTGTGGCTTGAAGATTGTTGGGGTGTCCACTGGGTCTGGTTGCGGAGATCTGCAAGCTATTTTGGTAGTTTTCTCATGAGTCGTGGGCTTGTCAGTACATATTGGTGTCTGGAAGAGCTCTTTCAAGCCGGCCAGGTCTTCTAGGGGTTGGGCTTTTCTCTTAGGAGTTCTCGGCTGCCTCTTGCTACCAGTTACACTTGCTGCTGGGTCCAGTCTCTGTTTTGCAGTTTCCTTAAACGCTTTGATGCTTTTATCCTCACCTCCTGGTACTTTGTCTGTGTGTGTGGTCTGTGTGAGCTTCTTCAGAGCTGAGAGCTCTTTCTCTACATCCCTTTTCCCCAAAGGTGTCTTGGGCTGCCTTTGCGTGCTTGTTGGGGTGTCTGCTAATTCTGGTGGAGAAGAATTGCAGGGCATTTTAGTAGTTTTGCCGGCAGCCACTGCTTCCTCAGTATGACCAGGTGTCTGGAAGAGCTCTTTAAAGCCAGCCAGGTCTTCTAGAGCCTGGCCCTTTTCCTTAGGAGTTTGTGGCCATCTCTTATTGCCAGTTAAGTTCTCTGTCAGGTCCAGTTTCTGCACTGGAGTTCCCACAAATGTGTTGATGTCTTTCTCTTCACCTACTGCTGGTTTAGGTATGTGCATGGCTTTGCCGGCTGCTGGTGTCAGTTTCCTGAATGCTAAGAATTCTCCCTCTACGTCTGCTTTCCTGAGACTTCTCTTGGGCCGTTGCTTGGTGCTTGTTGGGGTGTCCAGTGGGTCTGGCTGTGGAGATTTGCAGGATATTTTAGTGGTTTTGCCGGCAGCCACTAATTCCTCAGTAAGAACAGGAGTCTGGAATAGTTCTTTAAAGCCAGCCAGGTCTTCTAGAGCCTGGTGGGCCTTTCCCTTGGGAGTTTGCAGCTCTCTCTTGCTGCCAGGTAAAGTTCCTGGCAGGTCCAGTTTCTGCACTGGAGTTCCCATAAAAGCTTTAATATCTTTCTCATCACCTCCTTTTGGTTTGGGTGTGTGCATGGTTTTCCCTGCTGATGGTGTTAGTTTCCTGAGTGCTAAGAATTCTTTCTCTACATCTGCTTTCCTGAGACTTCTCTTAGGCCGTTGCCTTGTGCTTGTTGGAGTGTCCACTGATTCTGGTGGTGGAGATTTGCAGGCTATTTTGGTAGTTCTCTCTTCAGTCATTGATTCCTCAGTGGGACCTGGTGTCTGGAAGAGCTCTTTGAAGCCGGCCAGGTCTTCTAGTGATCGTGCCTCTTCCTTAGGCGTTCTTGGCCACTTCATTCCAGTTACACAGGCTGCTGGGTCCAGGATCTGCTTTGGAGACTCCTTAAACATTCTGATGTTCTTGCCATCTTCTGCTGGCTCTCTGTGTGTGTGCGTGGTTTCCCCTGACGTCCGTGTGAGCTTGCCGACTGCTAAGAGTTCTTCTTTCACACCCACTTTCCCCAGGGAAGCCTTCAGCCGTTGTTTTATGTGTGTTGGGGTGTTTATTGGTTCTGGTTGTAATGACTGGCAGGGCATTTTAGTGATTTTGCCCTTCTCACTCTTTGGTGCCTTGGCATGATCTTGGGTTTGGAGGAGATCCTGGCCACATGCCGTGTCTTTCGTGTGTTCTGTATCAGGCAAGCTCTTGAGATCTGTCAGATCAGACGTTGGTTCACATTTTGGACCCCAAGTTCTTCTTGATCTCTTCACTGCTTTCATCTTTTCATCATTTTCTTTTAATTCAATGTTTTCCTTATATGTCTCAAAAGGTCTTTCTATTTCCTTCATCTCTCCTTCTCTCCTTTGTTGTAGTAGTGTTGCCTTCTGACATCTTTTTAGGATGTGCTCAACAATGTCTGTATTTGTTTCTTCGCTCTTACTTTCTATAGGTAGCTTCTGTATATTTCTGAACTCCATAGACCTTCTTAACTTGTTTACGATGGATACTGTTTTTGAAGGCTCTGTCTCAGTATCTGAAGTTTTTGTCTCCATGGAAGTTATTTTGTAGGTGTTCCTGGGAGTTTTTGCTATGTTTCCATTTTCTCTAATAGACTGCCGTCTTAGGGGAGGGCTTGCAGAGCATTTATCAGATGGCTGTTTTGCTGAATTCTGTGCACTGAAGAATACATTTCCTCCTGAAATAAAAACATATACAATAAATACATTCTATTAGTATCTCATGTCAATCGAGTATTATAGCCTCATAAAATATAGTAAAAAACTAAATATTCAGCTTCGTATTCACTTAACAACAAGGCTACTTATGTGTCTATAAATCTGTTTTATAAGAGCCATGCACAATTAAGAATAATATTATTTGGTGCTACAGTGGGGTCATCATTAAGCAAGTTGGATGCTGAAATGATTATAGAAGGTAAAAATATTGCTTAAGAAGGATCCTCCAAAGGTTGCCATGCCCTGTGTCACTGACGTAAATATAGGCATTTTTTCCTTCAAACATTAGAAACAAACAGCTGTTTCTTGGCTTAAATCACCAATAAAATAACATGGATTATCCTTGTGTGGTTAGGGTCCATATTACACAGGAAATATTTACCTACCACAAACATCTTCAGGGTAGCAAGCTGTTCCCTCTATGACAGGAACACAGTGACCAGTGCCAAATGAGAGATTAGTTGGATTCTCATCTCCCATCTCACACTCATCCCGGGCCTGCTCCCACCTAGAAGGTTAGCAGGAATAATTGTACAGTATACAAACTGTTATCTTTCTGTTTTGTAATTGGCAATAATTTTGAATTTGAGTAATTTATATGTAAATATGGTGAGACACCATTGTACTTTTTTGCTATGTCTCCCTGGTTACTTATAATAAAGAAGCCAAAGGTGTCTTTCACATTAACGGAGTCTGTCTTTCTATGTAAGTCAATGAATGCCAATGTTAGTTCAACTGCTGATTGAAATCTCCCTTTCAATTAGAACAGAGAAGACGGAAATGGTATTTTCTGCCAGGAACATTTCTTTTAGAGAAGCAATATCATACTGCTTCTAAAACAATAATACTGTATGTTCCTATCCCAAAACATCACAGTGGTAGGAAACAAGGAAACCGACCAAAACTCTCTGAGGTGGGCAGCAGAGGTTCTTCTCCTGAATTAGTTGCTTGACCTTGTTTTCCAAGCAAATTCTCTGAATTTGAAATGGCGACGTGACATGTGCTTGTCAACTGTGGTTGCTCCTTCACTGGGGTCTTGAACATTTCAGCTATTCCTGTTACATGAAGATATATGAAAAGTGATTGACATATTGCTAACATGCAAACAACCATCCCAGTCCTCACATGTAACATGCAAATGGTGGGAAATAACAGTAGATTCCTCCCTTGAATTCCTGGTACATAGGCCTCATAAAAGGGGTTGTTCCATCAATAATGTACTCATTTTGTAAAAAAGAAAGCAAAGAGAAGATATGTTATGCTCTTTGCTTTGCTTTTCTTGGAAAGGAAACAAATGAAGTTAGTTGACCTCTGTGGTCCTTCTAACTAGACCCCACACCTGAGCTCTGGACCACGGAAGCTGGTGATAGGCTCCTGAGACCCACAGGCCTCCCTGCTGGGATCTAGAGGCCAAATGCCTTCATGTTTCTCAAAGTCTTGGGTGCTCAGTTCTAGGTTTTAAATACAAATAACATGTGCCCACATTTTAGAAAATGACAAAGAGCTGCCCATTTTTAGTACTGTCAAGTAATAATATATATTTTTAAAAAATTTTATATCATCATTCCGTCTGGAATGATAGGAGGCCTCAGCCTCCCAAAGTGCTGGGATTATAGACGTGAGCCACCGTGCTGGCCATTCCCACTTTAAATTACACAAGTCAGGCCACAATTTACTGAGAGTGGGAATTGAGTGGAAACATTTCTTCAACAATCACGGGAATCTTCTCATAGGGCTTTAAGAAAGTTAAGCCACCTAGGAAGCAAATCCTGAAGAAGCAAAATATTGCTCAATAACAACTGGTCCACACCTGGGATAAACTATTAGTGTAGCTGCAGGTAACATTTTAACACCAATAAAAGTAGTACTGATATAATCTCAGTAAAAAATAACAAGGCAATTTATATAGAAGTTGCAACTTTCTGCAAAACTCTTATCATCTCATGTCCTCCTTACTTGTATCATTCTGGCCTCACTGGATGCAAGTGCTATTTCAACCTGGCAGTCATGCGCAAAATGTTCAGGGGAAGCCTGTTCTGAAAACTCCCTTCCAAACCAGTCCATTCACAAAAATCTCCCCTTCTACATAAAATGCCTAGGATTTAGTCTTCAGCAGATGCTAATGTTTTGTAATGAAATTCACTCATACTAACAGGTGAGAACTGCTTGACTCTAGGAAACCATCTTAATAGAAAGAATGGGCCAGGCGTGGTGGCTCACGCCTGTAATCCCAGCACTTTGGGAGGCTGAGGTGAGCAGATCACGAGGTCAGGAGATAGAGACCAGCCTGGCCAACATGGTGAAACCCCATCTCTACTAAAAATACAAAAATTAGCTGGGTGTGGTGGCACACACCTGTAGTCCCAGCTACTTGGGAGGCTGAGGCAGGAGAATTGCTTGAACCTGGGAGGTGGAGGCTGCAGTGAGCTGAGATCATGCCACTGCACTCCAGCCTGGTGACTGAGAGACTCTGTCTCAAAAAAAAAAAAAAAAAAAAAAAGAAAAGAAAAACAAAGAATGCTGGGATGCTGGGAACAATCCACTGTCCCACACACTGAGTATTTAGCATTTTGTTTTTCCTAGAAAGTATTTTTGAGGGTTTGTTTTTAACATTTTGTAACACACATATTAGAACATTCATACATGTTCAAAATTTACAAGCATACTCATATATACATATCTATATTTTTTGTTTTGGTCTTGTATTTTTGTCTTCTTGCTTTTTTAAAAAAGATTAATGAACTGATCCGAATGTGACTCATCAGAGGGTACATTGCATCCATTACGGAGGAGTACAACTCTTACAACTCAATCTGCCAGAAAACAAAAATAAGGTTCCCCCTGTTCAATTCAGCTCTCACCACTCTTCCAAATAGTACACGGTAGAAACTACTGGACAAATTATACAACACAAAACCTACAATCGCTCTCCTGCCACCATCCCTATCTGCTACATCATCCCCACTTTATTTTTTAATTTTTTGAGACGGAGTTTCCCTCTTGTTGCCCAGGCTGGAGTACAATGTCACAATCTCGGCTCACCACAACCTCTGTCTCCCGGGTTCAAGTGATTCTCCTGCCTCAGCCTCCTGAGTAGCTGGGACTACAGACATGCACTACCACACCCAGCTAATTTTGTATTTTTAGTAGAGACGGGGTTTCACCATGTTGGCCAGGATGGTCTCAAACTCCTGACCTCAGGTGATCCGCCCACCTCGGCATCCCAAAGTGCTGGAATTAAACGCGTGAGCCACCGTGCTGGCCATTCCCACTTTAAATTACACAAGTCAAGCCACAATTTACCCAGAGTGGGAATCAAGTGGAAACATTTCTTCAACAATCAATTGTTTATGGGAATCTTCTCATAGGGCTTTCTTTCAAGAAAGTTAAGCTACCTAGAAAGTAAATCCTGAAGAAGCAAAATATTGCTCAAAACAACTGGTCCACACCTGGGATAAACTATTAGTGTAGTTATAGGTATAACAAGTTAACTCTCTTCACTGTAAAGCACTTTCCAGCTTTCTATGTATACACTGCTGTCCAGGGTAAAGATATGCATTTGACATTTCCACACCTATTTCACACAGGACACGTGATCCCAAAAATTAGTAGAGACTTGTCCTTGTAAGCCAAACCAGCTTTGTCTTCCCTGAACACTAAGACCCCAGAAAGGTGACTCAGTCGTTTTTTATAATCCCTTTCACAGCAGATAAACACAGTTAGCAAAACAAACATTAACACAGTAAAAAAACAGTAGAGTCAAAAGACTTGTAAGATCTAAGGCTATGTTTTTACCTGAAAGATCTTCCTTAAAGTCCATTTTTTGGTTGGAAACGAAGTTGTTGAGCATTCTGTAGGGTCGAGCAGGCACATGTACTTTTTCAGTATGAGCCTTCCCTATTATTATGGTACAAGGAGAGTTTGCATGGCCTGTACTAAATTGACTGTGAACTTCGCCCACAGGCTTCTGTGGAAAACAGGAAGGAGGTAAACAGGACATTAAAGCATGAATCCACACTGAATGCAAGCTTCCATGACACCCGGATGTGTAAAGCAGCATTCAGTGAGGCCCCTACCTTCGGAGTAGCAGGTCTTCTTTGCCTTTTGTTCATTGACCTTTGAGGACCATGTTTTATGAGTTTAGTTTGTGTTTGTTTTGCACCAAGTTTTACTACATCTGCCCATGATTTTGCAACTGTCAAAGGAAAAAGATGATGGAACTTTTTAAAAACTAGCATTCATGAAACAATTCACCTTAATATATGTGTTCTAACGCAAGACTAACCAATCAGATTGGCTTCCGAAGCACCACTTCTTCTTTTGGAACATATCATCTGTAAAATGTCATGTTGACTTCGGCTGATAGATGCTCTCTTTGAAGGCAGGTTGCCGCTCTTTCTCCCTCCTCTCTTAGGAACCTCTGTCTGAGATTTGCTGCTGGAAGCAGGGGCTGCTTTGCAGGACCTACGGCGTTGATCATTGGCAACTGGAGTTTTCCTAGGACTAGGAGCTGGAGGGCTTCTAAGCAAGCTTTGTGCCTTCACTTCCACATGGATTTCTGAAGCTGACTCTTGTTTTCCTGATGGTTGAGGCTGTTCCTGACAAGACAAAATTGTTGACAAGAAGCCTTAACAAGGATGTCACATCTCTGGAATGACTGATAAAAACCTATTCAATTAAGAATTTCAGCTGTTTAAATCTTGAAGCATCAAACGCTTACGCCACTGTCTTTCAAGACTATGGTAGAGGTGAGACTGTCTCAGTCATTGAAGGAAAAACAGGAAACAGAAGGAAGCAAAGTCTGAAGTGAGGTCATTTCAGGTAGAAAGGTGGAACGAATGTCCTGATCAGTGAAAGACAAGCAGGATCTGATCTCAGTCCCAGTAAATACCAGCCGTGGGCACCCAGGCCCCGGCAGCCCACATGGAAGGAGGGCCGCTTGCCCCTGGGGGCCAGTGTAGAATGGAAAGGGAGCCAGGCATCACTTTCCACTCCTGTTGGGAAGAGAAGAAAAGAAAGACCGCCCAGGCCCCATTATGAAGGTTATGAGCTATAGGGCCATGAGTTCCCAGGGGTGTAAAACCCAGGAAGGACAACACAGCAAAGGAAGAGGTAAGCAAGTATTTTCAAAGCTGATGGTGTAAAAGCTAGATGTGCCACTGATGACTTTCCTTTACACCAGGTAAATGCCTTAACTATAGCCTTGTAACTCTAAAAGAAAGTAAAACAATCCTTGTGGGTCAATGTGGTAATGTATCCAGAATCTTTGTAATTGGTTGTTCTGATGGTGCCTGCAGGTGATTACGCAGTGCTGTAAGCGTGAGTGTCTGGGAACTTCTGCACGAAAAGGACATCAAGGACTCCCCCAACTCAGTCGCATCAGCACCAGGGTCAGGGACCCAGGGGCTCCTTTGCTGGCGCCTGTATCAATGAGCTTTCATTTCGTCTTTTTAAAAACTTGTTTCTTCAAATAAATAAATAAGTAAATAAATAAATAGATAAATAAAGGTCTTCATCATAATTCCACTTGTGTCAGTATTTGGAAAGGAATATGTACCCGGTGTGTGAGCCACTGGATGTGAACGGGAATGCTAATTGTTCAACTCACCTTGATGATTTTCTTCAGGACAGGTGGAGTGTGCGTTACCAGAGACTTTCTTTTGGTTGGGGTTTCTCCCCTTTTGAGAGGTGTATTAGGAGGCAAGTTTTCATCAAACAATTCAGGTCTTAGGTGCCCACCAAAGGACACACGCCTTCTTTTCAAAGGTATTCCCTCACTCTCATCTAAAGTAATGAATACAAACGTGGAAAGAGCAATGAAAAAACACACTGAGACTAGTGATTTACTTCACATTAGTATTAAACACGAACCAAGTGAAAAGTCATCGAAACACCACCTACAGCACGCCTCCATTCTTGCAGTCCTGGCGAAGCTAAGCTACTAAGAGTTCCTAAAGGATTGCGGGAGTGGCCACTAAGACGTCAAGTTCCCACTGGACAGTAGAGAGGCTTTCCTTAAAATGCTGAAACATTATGCACGGACATAGAAAGGAGGAGTCTGCAGCAGTAGCTTTCACCTTGGAGTAGGGGGACGACAGCCGGAGAGAACTCTCTAAAGACATGCACTTGGACCTCACCCTGACCCACCCAGTGACCGGAATGCATGAGTTGTAAAAACTCCTCCAGGTGGTTCTGAGCTCAGTACCGGCCACACATTTTCCTGAGCCACCAGTTAATGTAAATCCCTTGCCTAAGTGATGCTTCCCCACTAGGAGGCTTGGTGGAACACTGAGACTGATGTTACACGCCTTATTTTATCGATAGCCTCATGCCCCACCGCTATGGGCCACCTGCAGAAACACAGCCTGGAGTACGAATACTGCGTCTATGGCCCAGACAACTTTTCTTCTAATAGCCAATCCCTAGGAGTGTAGGAAGCTCCCAAGGAGCTAGCATATCTGCTGTGAAGGTCCTATCTCTGCCACTGCCTGGGTGGCCTTGCGTTGTCCGTTTCCTCATTTGTGACACAGATCTAAAAAGACAACCTAGCCATGGGCACTGCTACTGCACCAAGGATCAGGTGTTCATGTCTGCCAAGCACGTGGAAATCTGCCTGGCATATAGACTCATGGGTACAGTCCAGTGTTTACAGCAAATTGTTTGTAGGACACTCTGAAACCAGAGTATCAACACCTGAGAACTACCACTATGTTCAATGATTTCCAGTGATTTATTCCACACGACCAAACTCATATGATAGTTGATTGTAGTTCAGAACTCCATGTGAAAAGCAATTATGATTATTCTCTTTTCTATTTTGTGATAGATGGAGGAGAATCAAATATTTTTGGGGCCACCCTATCTCCTTCAATAACCCCTGCTTCATGCTTCCCTGACAACCTCCATCTCCTCTGTCACTCCTTGTTATAATTACCTAGGCCTTCAGTATTCATCTATCAGCAAAAACAGTGTGCGTGTCTGTCTTCTCCCTGTGCCTTACGCGCTTACATTCTCTTCCACAAAGCTAATCACTACTGAATGAAGGAAGATCTCACAGCTACATAGAAGTTGTTTATCTTTTAGAAAAAACAAATTTACAATTAAATAAACTTACTAATGGCATCACCAAAGTTGCCGATATCAACTGAACTAAGACCAGGTAACCCAGAGCACATCTGTCCAGCGGTAGTGTCCAATTTCTCAGGCTTGTTGAGGGAATCCTTTTGGATCTTCCTTTCAACTTGAGTAAGCCACAGAGTTAAAAACGGCTCATTGTGAATTTCAGTTTCTGTAGGCGGAACTTCCACATCTGTAGGAATACTTCCTCTGGTTTTGGAAGAGAGATTTTCTGGCATAGCGGCAGAGTCAGCTGTGTTTTCAACTTTAGCTGGTGTTTGATTTCTAGTTGAAAGCTTCCTGGGAGTAAGAGTTTTATCACCAGCCTTGAAGCCTTCACTTTTACCCAGATGCACAGATTCTCTTCTCCCAGCAGTATATAGGTCTTTGTTCTTATGTTTTTGTGGAGAATTTTGTTGCTGTGAATATTGTACAGGGGTCTTCATTTTAGCTGGTTCATAGAGAGGAAAGCTGGTGCCCACAGCCTTGCTGGGAGTCTGAACAGACTCCATGTCTCTTCTCTTCCCCTTGTTCTGGTCAAGCTCTCGTTCAGGTGAAGCAGGCTCTGCCATAGTGTGGCCGCTTCCACCAGATTTCAGTCTTGACTTACATGAGACCAACAGTTGGGTCTCCCCCTGTAAACCATCAGCACTTTCTTTTTCTGTTGTGTAATCAGTTTGTAATCCAGATTTTCTACACTGTAGAAAATTTCCTTTTTGTGATTTTACATCCAAATCTTTCTTCATTGACTCATAAAGCTTCCTAAAGGGAGATTCATTTTTTTTGCTACTGTCAAGACATTGTGTAGTGGGAACAGACTTCAATTCGCCATAATGGCTCACTAATTTTACCCTGGAAATTTCTCTAAAATCCCCGGAAATGGGATCAGCTGAATTTCTGACATTATATCCAGCATGTTCTAAGGAACGAACATTAGGTGTTCCCTGAGCAACACTGTCTTTTGAGTCATCTGCGGTACTGTCTTCTTTGACATTCTTGTTATGTACCTGAGGACTTCCTGAAACTTTTCCTTCAATGATTTTTGAATAGGCCTTGGAATCTTGAGCTTTCTCATCTTGACAATGAATTATGAAATAAGAAACAGAAGTTCAACATTTTCTCAATGATTAACATTTGTGGAATTCAATATTTTAATTGTTTCAGGTTGTCTTAAAGTTAGCTTTTACTTGGCCTACAAATTATTTAATGCCTAAAACTTGCAAGTCTTATACTAGAATTATGATTCAAATAAATAAATCACATTAGCTCCAATAACCAGTATGAAATATCACATGCTATCTAACTATTGAGAACTGAGTTGACAGCTGAACAGGCAATTTTCTCATATCTAGAGTCTCTCTTAAGCACAGCACACCATCAGCCGCCAAGGGAAAACAATTAGGCATCTGTCTGTTGTTGACATGTTAAATGACACCTCCTCCACTTCTGACAGGCTAGACATTTAGCACTGGCATTCTTGCTGCCCCTTCTTTGCCAATATGCTTCGCAAAGACCTGATGTTTCAGGATTCTGGAACAAAACCCAACCACTACTCACCAGGGTCAGGAGAGAAGCTAGATCTTGAGACACGACGTGCTGGCTCCTATAAGTTGGGAAAATAAGAACAGTTATTTGCAGGCCTTTGTAAATACTGACAGTCACAATAGTGAAAATATTGATTGTTTTCTGGCTGGGCACGATGGCTCATGCCTGTAATCCTACCACTTTGGGAGGCCAAGGTGGGCAGATCACTTGAGGTCAGGAGTTTGAGAACAGCCTGGCCAATATGGTGAAACCTCATCTTTACTAAAAATACAAAAAATTAGCTGGATTGGTGACAGGTGCCTGTAGTCCCAACTACTCAAGTGGCAGAAGTGCTGGAACCCAGGAGGTGGAGATTGCAGTGAGCAGAGATTGCACCACTGCACTCTAGCCTGGACAGCAGGGCGAGATTCTGTCTCAAAAAAAAAAAACAATAAAAACAATAAAAAAGTATTTTCTTTACCAAACCACTCCTATATGACTTTTAAAGACTGAGAAATGAGCTCAAGTCAATTGGGAGCCAGTGGTCAGGATAAAAGTACTTCTTAGCTGACTCGCTAAAAAATAGTGAGTGATTAATAGGAAACAAACTCGAGGCTTAAAATTACTAAAATCAAACCTCGGTGCGTTTTTATAACTTCCTTTAAAGTTATTTCCCAACATCCTATTGCGGAAGAACCAAAGTCAATATTAAACATCACCTACACTGAAGACCTGTAACCCCCCATGAGCTCAAAACTACTGACTGCTTCATCAGTTTTCTCAGAAATGGACCATAGGACCTGTGGATGAACTGAGGCTCCACTTGGCATGTGTGCCCTCTTGGCTGGTGGATACTTAGGGTGGATCTGAGAGCCTGGATTCACCCTAAGTAAATTCATGGCATAGGCACACATGATACACTCACAGGTTCTGCAACCTCACAGCCTGGGAGCAGGCGCAGGGCCCCCATTTGGCTCCCCAGAGACAGTGCCCTAACTTTCCTTCATATGGAATTGTTTCTGGAAGGGTGGAAGAACTAAAGAATGACACATACATAAAACTTTTAAAAGAGTCTGATGTCCCAAAGGAAGAAAAGCTTATCATCTGGATTATTAAGAAAATATCTAAAAAATATTACCAAAGGCAAGGAATCTAACTTCCTTAGTTAATCAATTTCAAGTTTCCTGATACATAACACCTTGCTTCTAAAACTATCTATGTGAGGGATGGTTTTTTATTTCCAATCTGAAGTGGAACAAGAATCCTATGACTAAACGATATAAATGAACTATTAATAAAATTACAAATATGTAAAGTATATAATCTCACTTTTGTTGGATGATTATATTCAATAGCCAAAAAATTGCTGTCGAATTGCTGTCGTATTTCCTACATACTCCATTTCAGTACTTACTGTACCACAGACCACTAACAGAACAAACAGTTCCTAGACTGTTGAGGGGCACATATCTAACCCATAGTTCAACTGGCTTTTTGGTTTATTCACTCCCATAGACTAGCAAGTTGCCTGGCAGCTGCAGCGTGGGAAGCCTCAAAAACTGGCTTCCAGCACAGGAACTGATGACCACCAGGCTCAACATTAAGGCTGTTCCTCTAGGGAAGAAGCAGTACTTTAAATGGCAGAAATGGGCTGGGCATGGTGGCTCAAGACTGTAATCCCAACACTTTGGGAGGCCCAGGTGGGCGGATCACGAGGTCAGGAGTTCGAGACCAGCCTGGTAAATATGGTGAAACCCCGTCTCTACTAAAAATACAAAAATTAGCCAGGCACGGTGGTGTGCACCTGTAGTCCCAGCTACTCGGGAGGCTGAGGCAGGAGAATCGCTTGAACCCGGGAGGCAGAGGTTGCAAGATCACACCACTGCGCTCCAGCCTGGGTGACAGAGTGAGACTCCATCTCAAAAAAAAAAAAAAAAAAAAAGGCAGAAATGTTGAAATTCAAGAGTACCTATTACTAATTTCAGGCACCTAAGATAACTCTCCTAAGCCAAGATATTCCAAGGAGCTCATCTGAAACTAGCTTTAGGAGCACTCTAAAATGTAGAAAAAATATGAACTCTCAGGGCTTATCCTAAGCCTAAATCCCACTAAATTTCCAAGCACATGGTGACAATTGTTTTAATAAGCTGTACAACTAAAATACCTCTTCCACACTAATATACTCAAACTATCTAAATTTCCAAGCATGTGCTGACAATTATGTTTTCATAAGCTGTACAATCTGAATACCTGTTCCACACTGATATACTCAAACTATAGGATTCTTTCACATGACAAAGCACAGGATCCCTCTTCTTGTTTCATGGGTCGTCTATCAAAATAGAGAAGCATCTTCAGCACTTAGGATTTTCATAATGTGATTATTTCAGACACATAAAGATGGATGAGTACAATGACTGGGAGACAAAATGAGCCACCAGATAAAGCAATTCCCAAATGTTACCTCTATGTGTTGGAGTTATCCTAATCATGGGCTTGCAAAAAACTCACAACATACTCTAATAGACTTATTGGCCAAAAGTGTAAAACCAACTTAGTACCCTGATTTTGAACAACAAAGAGGAAATAGTGTTTTAGATTACTTCAATATGTCTAAGTTCAACTTATTTTAATACTTTAGTTACATTTTCCTACTATAACCAGTAACCACCCTCTTTGTAACTGATTTCAAGTAAGAAATCATCAAAGCATACATAAATGATTTCATATCATCAAAAAGAATCAGAGCCCAAACTTGGATATTTCCCATCACCTGTTCACGTATTTTTCTTGGAAATTCAGTTGACTTCCTTCCATTCTGAAAACTTTCATTTTCATACCTGCAGTGCATAGAACGACAGACACAGATCCTGATTAAAAATTTATACCCTGGGGAGGAAGTCTCCATATCCACGTAATGTCCAAGGATCAAGGAACAAACTTTGGGTTTAGTTCAAGACATCACCTTATATAAAGAAATAAATTTAGAGTTAGAAAAGTGCTCTTACACTAAAAACTAGGATTAGTTGCATCAAGTTTGTTTTGAAACACCACTGTCAGAGTTTGGGGACCCAGATTAACCTCTGATCACGGACGACTAGCCCAGGTATGATTTGACAATATTTCCAAGCACCTTCTATGACAGAAGCTAATGCACATGAGAGCAAAGTCAAGTTTCTTCTAGTTTAAGTCCATGGAAATCATCTGATGGCTTGGAAGGCCAGCCAGGAAGCCTGTAGGTAATTGAATCTTTCTCACGTTGTGAAGTCACATACTTCAGGGTAAATAAAAAGCTACGCTTACACTACAGGGTAACTACAAAGCTATATCTTAGAACACTATGATCACTTCAGTTTCCCACATACTCAGTCTGTATCTGAACAAGACAGGTACATCTTAGGAAGATCACATTTAGCAAGGTACATAATTATCCTGGCAAGCTTCAGTGATCAAGTCATAGAAGCAATCCTTTATTTTGCATAATGAAAACTTTTTGGCCTCAGTGAAATGAACTGATTTGAATTTACAGGCAACCTAAGTAAGATCTGAAGCAGTCAGACATCTGAAATTGTTTCCATGGTAGAGAGTTTGGAATCAAGTCTCTCTTTCTAAGATTCACTTTCTAATTTTTGTTGGATGTCTTTAATCATCTGAATTTATCTCAATTTGGATAATATCTTGTTTTGGAAAAATAGTTCAGCTCTCCAATACACATCAAAAGTTTCCTACCTATAGGTCAGGCGTGGTGGCTCATGCCTGTAATCTCAGCACTTTGGGAGGCTGAAGCGAGTGGATCACTTGAGGTCAAGTGTTCGAGACCAGCCTGGACATCATGGTGAAACACCATCTCTATTAAAAATTACGAAAATTAGCCGGGTGTTGTGGTGTGCGCCTGTAATCCCAGCTACTTGGGAGGCTGAGGCACAAGAATCACTTGAACCCGGAAGGCGGAGGTTGCAGTGAGCCAAGATCACACCACTGCACTCCAGCCTGGGTGACAGAGAAAGACTCTGTCTCAAAAACAAACAAACAAAAAAAAAAAACTTCCTACATAGAAGTCTGTATTAAATAAAAATACTCTTTAAAAATGAAGGCAAACTTCCAAGAAGCACAGTAAAATAAATGACCAGAGAATTTAAGTGGTGCATTAAAAAAAAAACTATCTAATACGAATGAAGACAATAACAGAGACAGAGATCCATTTAGCAAAATGGATTTTTAAATGACCCAACTAATATGTTGTCTACAAGAGACACAATTTTGATTCAAAGACACAATCCTTTAAAATAAAAGCATGGGAAAAGATACACTATGCAAACAGCAAGCAGAGGGGAAGAGGAGTGCTGTATTAACATGAGACAAAATCACCTCAGACAAAAATTATTCATAGAGAAAAAGGACATTTTACATAAGGATCAATCCAGCAAGAAGATATTCCAGTTAAACACTAGAGTTCACCTGACAACAGGTTCCAAGAGACAACTTAAAATAAACCATAATAATTATGAAAAGTTACAATTAAGGGGGTGGAAAAAGTTATACTACACAAGCACTAACCAAAGGAAATTAGTTTAGCCATATTCATCATCCAAAGGAAACATTAAGCAGGAAAGAAAGCATTGCTAAAAATAGAGGACATCTCTAAATGACAAAGAGTTCTATGCACCAAGAAGACATAATTCTAAGTTTGTACACCATAGTACAGCCTCAAAATATACAAAGCAAAAACTGACAGAGATAAAAACAAATCAATCAATCAATCCCCAGTAGGTGATTTGAACATATCTCTTAGAATAATAGTAAGGGAAAATTTATTAGAATATAGAAGATTTGAATCTAAGGGGAGTGTGTGTATCTGTGTGTGAGTGATATATATATATATACACACACACACATATACAAATAAAATATCTGAGACACTGTAGAATACAGTTTTCAATTACGCAAGGCAGATTAGTAAAATAATTAACCATATCTGCTCATAAAGCAAACCCTGACACATTTCAAAGACTGGACATTAGTCAAATGTCCATCAAGAATAAAGGAATTCTGTATAGTTATGTATATTATTGTATATATTAAACATATTTTTTTCAGTGAAATACTTATGCCATGAGAAGGAACAAACTACAGAGATGTCCAACATGCTATGAATCTCACACACATAAAAGCACAAGCCAGGCACAAATGTATACATTCTTATATCACTGTTAAGGACTTTCATAAGAACAGTTTCATAAAAACTGTAGTGTGTTCAGAGATCCATGCTTAGGCAGTGAAACTCGAGACGTTTGATATCCTAAAAGCCAAAACGGTGGTTTACTTGCTGAGGGAAGGAAGTCGGGATTAGAAAACAGCATTTTAAAATGCTTCTGGAAATGTTCTATATGAGCTGGCGGTATATTAGTCTGCTAAGGCCACCATAATAAAGTCCCACAGACTGAACGCCTTGAACAACAGACATGCCCTTCTCAGTGCTGGAGGCCAGAAGTCCGAGAGCCAGGTGTCAGCTGAACTGGACTTCTCTGCGCCTCTCTCCTTGACTTGCAGATGGCTGCCTTCTTGCTGCCTCTTCTCGTGGGCTTTCCTCTGTGCATGTGTTCCCTAATCTCCTCTTATAATGACATCAATCATCAGATTAGGGCCATACTAATGGCCTCAAAAAGCCTTCATTGCCTTTTTAAATGCCCTCTTTCCAAATACAGCCTAAGGTACGAGGGGTTAAGAATTCAAAATATAAATTTTGGGAGAGCACAAATCAGTTCTATTATAATAGGCAGTGATCAAAAGGGTGTTCGCATGATAAATTGACCTGTCCATCTTGTTTTGTACCTTTTTCTCTGAGTGTATTTTGCTTTAAAATAAAAAAGAATAGAAAAATCTCATGCAGTTTCGCAACACTTGGAAGAAAATAACAAACTCCTTTAGGACAAGGTCAACCTTCCTCTGCGTAATTATTTGCACCCAAATCCTTGAATTCCATCACATTTTGTCCCAATTAGTCATCTTCCTAGATCCATATCCTCTTAAATTAAGATTAGTGTTGAGAATGAAAACCTGAAATACTTTGACATCCATGAACATTAAAGAAGAATGACAGTTGACTACGACACTAGTTTACAGTTAATCAGAAGATGACATTTACTGTTAGACCAATCAGCTTTTACCTACCTGAAAGATCGATCAATAATGGTTATTACATCTCCATGTTTTAGCTGTACAGGCTCATCAATAACAGACCCATTTACTTGTGTTGGATTTGTGGAACTGAAATTATGTAATATTGCCTGCAAGTGAAAAGAAGGGGAAAATATGTAACTAATGAACAGATTGAAAGTGAACTAAAAGCTTTAAAAGTAGATCTCCAAAAAACCACTCACCTCCTGCTCAATGATTTCAATTTTGCAATGCTGTTTTGACACAACAGGAAGCTGGATACGGATGTCACATTCAATACCCCTTCATGCAAGAGAAGAAGGTTTTTTTGGTTGTTACAACTTTTTAAAACATTACCTCAATTTCCCAAAATAAAACATAATTTGACTAGAATGTTTGATCTGTAAACATAATTGACATAAAGGAGTAACAAAATGGGCAATGTAAACGATCTTGCATTTTGCAAAGAACTTTTGGAAGTATTAATCATGTAACTATTAGATCTTTAAAACAGAGAGTACATGAAAATAAGGGAAAACACTAGAATACAAATTGAATTACCTTTTATGTAAGAAGCTATACTTAAAAGACACAAATAAAGGAGTACTTACATCAATTTTGGAAAATGACTATTTTTAATACTCTGTGCTTTCTCAAAAACGTTTGTTTGTAATGTTAAATATGTTTAGAGGTTTAATCATTCCCAAATGTGCTTATTTTATGCTAGCACTTTTGTGCATCAGTTTCTTCATATACAATAGAGTACATCATGTGATGTTCAAACAATTAAATGGTTGTGCCTGTCACTAATTTGCCTAGCACATAGTAAATGCTCATTATGGGTGAGCTTTGCATTGTTGTTTTAAAACTACACTGAATTTACGAACAGATTCAAAAGTCTCTAAATAAAAATACTAACTTGTGCGCAACAAAAAAAAATCTAAATTCAACTTGTTTTTCCACAGAAAGCTAATACCACGGCAAAGTAGCGGAAGAGACAATTCCTAAACCTACACAAACTAATAATCAGAACAGTTCATTAGTAGGTTCCTGGAGTCTTCAGTGTTCCTGTTCTAGCCCGTGATCTTAAAAATTTGAACAAACTATGCAATGGCCTGTCTGTTCTCCATCTGAATCTTTGGAGTCTAAGAATCTCTCTTCCTACCCAGGTCATGTGACCAAACACTTAGGAATTAGTTTCTAAATTATAAAATCTTGCATGAAAATATATTCAAGGACTACTGTATGAAAAGCAAAAGGACTGCCACTTGAGATGAAATGTTTATATTTTTCCTTTTCAAGAGAAAGGTATCTATGGAAAGTGAAAAGCTTCCTTAACCCCAAATAGAGTAATTTGACTTTAAGGTAACAGGACATCTGAGCAAAGGAGAGACTATCCCTTACAACTGAGAATTTGTTTGGCGGGAGGACGACTATAGGTGGATGGGTGTTTCTGAGCTTTGGCACTGTTGACATCTTGGGTCAGATGCTTCTGTATTGTGGGGGCTGCCCTGAGCCTGGTAGGCTGTCCACCCTGACCTCTCCTTCGCGATGACAGCGCATGTCCCCCTACTGTATTGTGACATGGAAATTCAAATGACTCCTGGAAGGTAAGATGACCCTCCTGTGAGAACCACTGCTCTCAAGCGATTGCAAATCCGTGGCTCCAGCCGGTGTTTCTAGTGACCCTTGCCAGAATGCTAGGTATTGATCACACCCTCTGTGTAGTAACAAGACAGTCCTTGCCTTTGGGGAGCTCAGCCTAGTGGGAGACAAACCCACAACTCTCCCGTGAAGCTGTGGGGTTGGAAACACAAGTTTTCATGCAAGGCTTCCTCGGAGGTGACATTTCACCTGATGCCTGAATGATGGAAATCACACAAGTTTGGGGAAGGGGAGAACTTTGCCATCGTAAACTTCCAAGTGTGTAAGAAGTACCAAGGTGAACAAGGGCTTGGAATGCCTTAGGCGGGAGGAACAAGGTAGGGATGGGGTTGGGAGGATGGGGTGAGGCTGGGATGAGATTCAGGGCCCAGGCCACACAGGAAGTGACCCCTTCTCAGACCTCTAGTGGGACATATGTCAGAGGCTGGTAGGGGCACTGTTAGCATTGTGCCTGTTATACAGGGACAGTGTTATTACCACCACCAAACGGGACAGCAACATAAGAGGAAACGTTCTCAAATTCCAGGCAGGAAGACTTTCTGTCCCATTTTCCTATTGCCGCAAAGAGCCAAGAGGCAAGTGTATGGCTTCCTTCCTCCATTCTCTCAGGGTCCCCAGTGGCCACTGATGTCCACTGTGGTGGGACTCGGGGGCGCACAGTATCTTCAGACGCCTGCCTGAAGCCAGTGAGGTATGAAGATCATCTACATCTTTATCGCGATTAGAAAATGGATTTTTTAAATTGGCTTGATTTTTAAAACCACTTAAACATACAAACACTAGCATCAAACTTAAATTTGGCAAAACAAACAAAACACAACTATGTCAACTTAGTAACGAATGGGAGAAGCACCAAGGAAAAGCGACAGCAGGACCCAATCCTAGAGCGCGTTTCTGGACCATGTACTGTGACTAAGATATTTTCCTCTTTCTCAGCTAAAACGTCCGCGCGCGCCCGCGGCGCTCACCTTCCAAACAAGCAGGTACTGAGGCTCAGGGGAAAGTGGGGACCGTCGACCCCGCTCCTTTTGATAGTAACCAGGCGTCTCGTGGGCCCCATTTTCTAAACAAGAAGTTGAGTATAATCCGTAGAGGAAGGCCAGGTACCAAAAGGTTTGCAGAAGCAAATTTACAGCTCTTCCACTGCAAAAGAGGTGCGGGTTACTCTGATAGCAAAGGAGCTAAGAAGAGCCGCGTGCCCAATCCACCTATCCCCGGCCACACAGGCGCACACCGCAGCTAGCCAGCGGGGACCCCAGGACAATCCGACCGCAGCCCCCGGCGCCCCAAAGTCTTGCGGCCGGGGTGCTGTCGCCAGCGCCTGCGCCTCCCGGGAGCTTCCACCCAGACGCCCTAGCCAGGGCCCAAGGAGCAGTCGGGCCCAGGCCGCGCGTCCTTCCCCTGCCCGTCCCCGCAGAGCTCGGGGGTTCCCCGCGGCTCAGCCCTCGACCCCGGACAGCTCCCGGCCGTCCCGGCCGCAGCCCACCTGGGACGATTCGGCCCCCAAGGCCACTTGTCAAAGCACCGCTAGCCAAGTTGCACCCAAAGTCCGCCGCAGGAGGAGCCGGCGCCGCGCTCACCTTCGCCTAGTAAGCTGCGCCCGCCACGCGCCGCACACACCGGGCCGCAGCCCGCCGGGCCGCGCTCGCTCCGCCCCGGCCTGCGGTCCCCGCTGCTCCCGCCGCAGCCCCTGACGGGGACCCGGTGGCCCTACAGCTTACGTCCCCGGCCGCCCGGCTCTAGGGGCTCCCGCCGAGTCCTCCCGCCCGCCCGCCGCGTCCGCCCGCCACTTCCTTCCTCCAAACCGGCGAGCCCGCCCAATTCAAACGAAAACGGAGATTCAAATTCTGGCGCTAAGCGCTGCGATTGAACGGGAAAGCGCGGCATGGAACCAATAGGAAGGGCGCCAGGGAGTGGGAGGGGAGGGGGGCGGAAACCGGGCTCCTGGGGCGGGGCTGGCGCGTCCGCGGGCGAGCCATTCATTCATCCCGAGGAAAATACCTGGGTGCAGCCCGGGCGAGGGCGGCTGGCGGAGGGCAGAGGTGGAACACGCTCCCACCGAGATAACCCGTCCTGCCATCCTTTTCTTAAAGGACCAAACACCTGGGACACTTACTCATTGCCAGGAGATTTAAAACTGTTAAAAATTGCAAACAGGCGGGACACGGTGGCTCAGACCGGTAATCCCCGCACTTTGGGGAGCTGAAGCAGGAGGATCCCTTGAGCCTGGGAGTTCAGAATCAGCCTGGGGCACCTGGAGAGACCAATCTCTACAAAAAATTAGCCAGGCATGGTGGCGCGCCTGTAGTTCTAGCTACTGGGACAGTTGAGGTGGGAGGATCACTTGAGCCCGGGCGGTCGAGGCTGCAGTGAGCTGAGATCGCGCCACTGCACTCCAGCCTGGGCGACAGAGCAAAGCCCTGTCTCAAAAAAAATTGAAACCTTCCTCTTCAGTGCATACATCTTACCGAACACAACCAATTATATGGTTTGGTGTGTCTTTTCCAGCTATACGTGTATTCTCTTTTTCAAAAGCACAGAAAAAAGATCATAACATACACAACACGGTTCTATACTTTGTGTTCTCTGCTTTTAAATATCCTGAGGCTATCTCCACCGAGCACATTCTCGCTTTTACTCTCTGATGGCTGCAGAGCACTTGGCTTCGGGAAACCATAATTTACTTAATCTTTACTATTGCCACATATTTAGGTTTACAATGTTTTGTTATTAGAAAACATTCTTCAATTAAAATGCCTTGTGCATGCCAAGATGGGTGAATCCTAAAATAATTATACACAGGATTCTATCGGTGGCTTCGGTTGCGCTGGTGGCCATGTGGGCTCAGTGGGCCACCTGGGGTGAAGTGAATGGAGCCCAAACATGGTTTTGGTGACAACCTCCATCTCACCTCCTCCAGCTCCCCAGCAACCCTTGGAGCTTGGCTTCCTTGATCAGGAGCAAGTGTTCTCACTGTGTGGAGGGGACCCCTAAGGGCTTCCTATTCCTTTCAGGGGAGTCCATGAGGTCAAAACCATGTCTCTAATGACCTCAGTGTTACTTGCCCTTCTCATTCTCATGCTCCCAAGAGTGTGGGGTGCGGTTCTGCAAATACAGAAACAGTGAGGAGACTCCCACTGTCTCCGTTTCAACCAGGTATTACAGAGATTTGCAAAAACTGTGAAATAAAGCGCTGTTTTCATTTTGTTGTTGTTTTGGATAATGCAGATTTTTTTCCATAAAGATAAGTTACTGGTGTTAGCATGAAATAGGTGCATCACTATCTTAAAATGAATCAATAAATGAATATTTTTAAATTCCTCAGCCTTAACTTAAAATATATAAATATAGCTAGATATAACCCATCCACATTCACAAAACTTCCTGGTGGTTCTCAATAATTCTTAAGAGTGTGAAGAGAACACAAGATTGAAAAGACCTCTGCTCTAGAGCAACTACAAAGATATCAGCTGCTGATGGAAACAGAGAAACTGGGAAAGAAACATAAAAGCATAGCACAGCAACTCTAAATTGTATGGGCCAAGTCTGATGTAGAAAAATTCAATGCAGGGATACTATTACATAAACGTTTTAGGGAGCATGAGTTTCCATGTTCTCCCCGTTAAACGATCAAAGCTCACCACTGCATAACCCCATAAAATACAACTTTTCTCATCCTAATTACTGCTTGTTTCCAGGGACAGTTCTTCCACCCTCATGGATGCAGCCTAATTAGAACTAGAAGGTACTAGGCCAGGTGCAGTGGCTCATGCTTGTAATCCCAACATTTTGGGAGGCCAAGGTGGGTGGATCACTTAAGGCCAGAAGTTCGAAACCAGCCTGGCCAACATGGTGAAACCCTGTCTCTACTGAAAATGCAAAAATTAGTCCAGTATGGTGGTGTGCACCTGTAATCCAAGCTACTCGAGAGGTTAAGTCATGAGAATCTCTTGAACCCAGGAGACAGAGGTTGCAGTGAGCCAAGATCACACCACTGCACTCCAGCCTGAGCGACAGAGTGAGACTCTGCCTCAAAAAAGAACTAGGAGATGCTACAATATCTGTCCAATAATCCAAACACTAGTGAACACAGAGTACCAATTCTCAAGAGACAGCAGGAAATTAAAGGAAAGATACAGGGGAATGGTCAGAGTGGTGGATCTTAGATCCATAGGAGAGCCTATCTTCAAACTGTTTTATGATAGACTTTTGCAGTGGGGCTTTCTGTTGAATTTTAAACTTGGCCCAAAGCCTAAGACTTCATAATAAAGGCAGATCTCTGGACTGTGAGGAGAGCCCTATGCCTCCCCTTCCCAGGCTGGCCTCTGGCTCTATGTCTCCCTCCAGTGTGATCAGCGTCTCTAACGGGGTGTGGAACAAAAGCTTGTGGCTAGAGCACCAGAGACCCAAGATGTGCAGGAACAGACTTTCCAGGGGTTATGTGGATCTGGGGAGTCTCAGGGAATCCATTTCCAGATCCTCACAGTTCACACTCTCTCATGCCCAAAATCAGTCAGCCAGAGGACAGGTCTCCAAAGGAGTCCATGCTCCAGGGCTCTTCTCACCCTTCTCAATCCCAAGCTGCAGATCTCATCTGCCTGAAACTTATAATGCACATTGCCCCAGGCAACCAATAACGGAAATATCCAACAATTCCCTTAACTGTGTCCATCCATCTGATTAGAGTGTATACTTACAATAAAATTTGATCTTACGTTTCATAAAAATGTAATTTGAAACATTGCAAACATGAATTTAAAAATATTCATTTATTGATCCATTTTAAGATAGTGATAGTGTTGTTTCATCAACTGTTTTAGTAAGTATGTATATAAATACCTGTGTAATATGTATGTGTGTGTATACATAAAAAAGAAGAGACGCTAGGCAAGGTGGTTCACGCCTGTAATCCCAGCACTTTGGGAGGCCCAGGCAGGAGTTGAAGCCAGGAGTTGGAAATCAGCCTGGGCAACATAGCAAGACGCTCCGTCTCTACGAAAATTAAAAAAACAATTAGCCAGGCTGGTGGCGTGGGCCTGTAGTCCCAACACTCTAGGAGGCTGAGGCAGAAGGATCGCCTGAGCACAGGGAGTGGAGGCTGCAGTGAGCTGAGATCGCGCCACTGCACTCCAGCCTGAGCGACACAGTGAGACCTTGTCTTATAAATAAATAAATAAATAAATAAGAGAAGGCAAGGAAGAGTTTCAGATAAGTAGAAGAGAAGTGTATAAAAGACCCTTTAATACAAAAGTGTGTGAGTTGCCTTAGGATAAATTCGGAGAGGAAAGTGAAGTAGAAACACGCAAAAAGGAGTCGTGCGGGGAGCTACCTTGGAAGACTTTCCATCAGCCTGGGTGAGTCTCCGAGGCGAGGCCCTGCCGGCAAGGGCGGTGTCTTTAGCTCTGGCTCCTGTCCTGTTTGTGAGTTTCCTTCCTGACCTGAGGCTCCTTCCAGCATCACAGCTCCCGGCGAGCAGCCCGGCTGGACGCCCTCGGCTTGGCGGGGGCTCGGGTTTTAAAGTTCATAATCCCTGACCCCGCCCCCATCCCCCGGGGCGGGAAGATGGAGGCTCAGTTCGTGGACACCCTGGGCTTGGCCTCCTGGGCGACTGGCGCCCCCAGAAGTGTCCGTCGCCGCCCCCAAACGCTGTTAATCTGGGCGGGGTCTCATCCAGACACCCCCAGAACTGTGTGCTTCAGGTGCCCCCGAGCCCACGCGAAGGCCTGGATTCCGGCGGTTCACCTGCCTCACTGCCCAGGCCCTGGGACCCTAGAGTGGCTGCAGAGAGGGGCGCTGCACCAATCAAGAAAGCACCAGGGTCCCGGAACTTCACTATCCCTGCCCCTGCCCCATCTCTTCATCACTGTCCCCAAGCGCCCCCCATTTCCAATTAGTGGAGATAAAGACCCTAATTTAGGGTTCCAGGGTGGGAATGGGGGAGGCAGGAAATTGCCCCCCTGGAGAGAAATGGAGGACTGAGGGCCTTGTGAATGGGGCCGTGGCACTCTCTCTAGCTCAAAATTCAGCGGGGAGAGGGGCACACATCTACGAGACCCTGGAGTGTGCGGTTGCTGTCAGCTCCAGCCCTGAAACCCGGGGACATACAATACCCAGCAGCATCTGCCTGGCTTCGACCCAGGCCCAAAGCTGAGCTCACTACCTGGAGTCCAAGCTGAGCTCACTACCTGGAGTCCAAGCTCCTGTCCACCCCATGTCCTTGGTTCCCTGGGCAGTGTCCAAGTGACCCACACCCCAGGTCAGAAGCTGGGCTCTTCCTATCCTTCCTTTCACTAATATGGGGGCATAAGGTCGGGGGTGACCAGGAATCTGAGGGTTGCTCCCTCCGACACCCCAGTCTCTATGCCTACTCAGTACCCTGAGCCTTTGTACCTGGCCTGTCTGGGAGGTGGCCTCCATCAGGGCAACTTTTCTGAAGCACAGATGGACCCCACACCTCCTTCCCGCATCAAATTGTGCTAGCGTTTCCATTCCCTAAGTCTCAATCATGAGGATGATGTGATCTAACGCCCTGCTGACCTCTGGGACCTCACTTAGGCACCACTGTACAGCCATCACCATAGACAAAGTGAGCGCCTGCCAATTAACTCCTAGGCTTACCCCCTTTTAATTGCCTTTAGAATAGAATTCAAACTCCTGGTCAACCCTTGGAGGCCATGTGTGCCCTTGGGTCTCCTGCCTCCTGGCCCCTCTTGATCTCTCCCTGGGCTCAGGCAGCCTGGGCTGCTTCTTTCCTAGAGGGTCCAAAGCTCTTTTCTTTTCTTTCTTTTTTTTTCTGATGGAACCTTTTTCTGTCGCCCAGGCTGGAGTGCAGTGGTGCGATCTCAGCTCACAGCAACCTCCACCTCCCAGGTTCAAGAGATTCTCCTGCCTCAGCCTCCCGAGTAGCTGGGGTCACAGGTGTGAGCCACCACGCCCTGCTAATTTTTGTATTTCTAGCAGAGACATGGTTTCACCATGTTGGCCAGGCTGGTCTCAAACTCCTGACCTTACATGATCCGCCCACCTCAGCCTCCCAAAGTGCTGGGATTACAGGTGTGAGCCACCGTGCCTGGCCCAAAGCTCTTGGCCCCTGGACAAAAGGGAACTCGGCAACTGATCTCAACTCTCCACCTTTAGAGTAAAAATTGAAACACAGCATCTCATCGAAAAGCAAATGAAATTTGGAAAAACTTGTTTTAATTTAATAAGATACCACTACATGTTTTCGTTATATGGTATTTGGAAAATATTCTACAAATGTAAAAGGAAGAGAAAGTCACCCAGAGATGCAGAACAGTAGGATCATACTTTTAATGACTATTTTGAATAATCAACATAACATATATATGCATATAAACACCATTTTAATTCTTGTTTTTATTTAGCTTTATAAGATAAATATGTACTCATTTTGAGCGAACATCACTTTAATAATCTTCCCTATTTTCCTATGTTCAAAGAATAAGTTTTTTCCCTGATATTTTATTATTAGCAAAAAGGCTGTGGTGAACATCCTGCGAGAAGTCTTGTTTTGATATTACAGATTGTGTGCTTAGTACAGATCTCCCAAAACCTAATTGCTGGATCAAGCAACGTTTGCTGCTTCATGACATCAAACTGCTTGCCTCCCGAAAGGGCTGTGACATTTTCTCCACTCAGTTCAATGCCTGGGAATGCCTATTCACTACCAGTCCTTTGGATTCTCACCGGAAAAGTCTCTGCTAATTTGGTAAGACAAACAGGGAATATTGTTTCAATATGATTTTAAAATTAATGGGAAGGTTGAACACTTTTTGTCTTCTTAAACTTCCCCCTTTTTGTCTTTTGGTCAAAAATATTTGCAGCTATTTGCCTAATTCTCTGTGAATGTCTTAGAGTTTTCCTTATTAACTTATTTAATGAGTGTATATACCCTTGTTCTGCAGAGTGACTCATTTTGAAAATCAGTCATCACGCTGAAAACTATTTAAAGCTACTTTACTGGATGACTTGGGAAAATGTGGGTAAGGACATTGCTCTAGCTCATAAAGCAAATTCCATTTCTTACTGACATACATAGTGGGAGTAGATATGAGAGGAGTGAGGTTTCAAAGCCACCTTCAAAGATGATCCAAAAGCCAATAGTAAGAATTTCAGAAAAGAATCACTGGAGTATAAAATGGAAAAGAAAAAGTAAAATAAGGTTAGAAGGGATATTGGGGTACACATTGATTCCTGTGCAGGAAGGGCTTCAGTTCAACTGGGGAGATTAGTATATCCACAGTAAATTACCACACAGGACTATACCAGCAAACTGACATATTCAAAAGATGATTAATGAAGTCATTGAAATAAAGTTATAATTACAAGCAATTAATAATCTATTACAAAAGTTTATTCTTTCCAATGCTAAATGTTTGAGTAACCAAGAACTTGAAACTTCCAAGACTGTGGGCCTCATGATTCTTGGACTCTCTGGGGCAGAGGGCACCTGCGTCCAGCACGTTGTAATTCTCCCTCCTTAGGGTGAGGAGTGTCTCATTATTGAAGCGCCTCTGGAAAGGAGATATCACAAACCATTTTTTAGCATCTGCTTCTTTAAAAATAAAAAGGAAACTATATGAGTTTGAATTTAGAGATTTATACTACTTGAGGACAGAATGTCAACGATAATGACCAATATCCTAATTATTGGTTCAGACAAATTTCTATGTTATAATATAAAAATCAGTTTCGCTTCAACAAGATCTTTAGAGATGACTAATAATAAATGGAACCCAGGTGCCAAGATAACATTCTGCATAAGGGAGACAGGAGAGTGGGGGGTAGAGAATTAGAGAAAGGAAAGCCAAGGAAAGACAGTGCTGTCTGGATCATACAAGCATTTGGAGTCAAAAATATGAAAACGACTTTCTTTTATTGAGAACTTCCCATTAGAAGGATGTTCCTCACATGGAAACTGAGTCTTACAGAAGTTACCAAGTCACATGGTCAATATTTAGCCCTGGATCTTAAATATACAATTAGCTTTTTCCAAAATTCATCACCAAGATGGAGATCAAGATTCCAGTGCCCTTTCAAGTTCACTGAATTGAAGTTTCACGTATGTCTCTGTTCATGTCAAGGAAGTCAAAGCAGATGGTACTGTCTCAGACGGCTCAGAAGATCGTGTTTCCTGGAAAATATGTAGTAGAATTCCTTCTCCAAAAGTGTCCTGGAAATAATGGCAGAAATGCAACTGAGCCCACTGCAGGGGATTATGAAGAAAATCCTAGGGTAATATTAGTGAACTCTAATGGAGAAAAAAGTTTCTCTCCTGTAAACAATGTCTTGAGAATAGCAAAAACAAAAGAAAGAAAGAAAGAAAGAGAGAAAGAGAGAAAGAGAGAAAGAGAGGAAGAGAGGAAGAGAGGAAGAAAGGAAGAAAGGAAGAAAGGAAGAAACGAAGAGAGAAAGAGAGAAAAAGAAAGAAAGAGAAAGAAAGGAAGAAAAGAAAGAAAGGAAAAGAAGGAAGGAAGGAAGGAAGGAAGGAAGGAAGGAAGGAAGGAAGGAAGGAAGGAGAAGGAAGGAAGGAAGGAAGGAAGGAAGGAAGGAAGGAAGGAAGGAAGGAAGGAAGGAAGGAAGGAAGGAGGGAAGATTTTGAGTTACTTCTTCTCTGTTTTTGTTGTTGTTATTTTTCTTTTTTGAGTTGGAGTCTCGCTCTGTCCTCCCGGGCTGGAGTGCAATGGTGTGATCTCTGCTCACTGCAACCTCTGCCTCCTGGGTTCAAGCGATTCTCCTGCCTCAGCCTCCCAAGTAGCTGGGATTACAGGTGCCCACAGCTAAGCCCAGCTAATTTTTTTTTTTTTTTTTTGTATTTTTAGTGGAGATGGGGTTTCACTTTTTTTTTTTTTTTTTTTTTTGAGACTGAATCTTGCTCTGTTGCCCAGGCTGGAGTGCAGTGGCACAATCTCAGCTCACTGCAACCTCTGGCTCCTGAGTTCTAGCAATTCTCCTGCCTCTGCCTCCTGAGTAGCTAGGACTATAGGCGTGAGCCACCACACACGGCATATATATGTGTATATATAGAGAGAGTAATATATAGTATTACTATATATATAATATATATATTATGTGTGTGTATATATATATAGTAATTTTAGTAGAATCGGGTTTTCACCATGTTGGCCAGGCTGGTCTCAAACTCCTGACCTCAAGCAATCCATCCGCCTTGGCCTCCCGAAGTGCTGGGATTATAGGCGTGAGCCACCATGCCCAGCCTTCTTCCTGGCTTTTAATCTGGTCTCTTGTGAGGAGGTTGCCCACACTTTTCTTCCCAACTTTCCTATCTGTTACGTAAGTCAGGGACAATGTATAGTTCCTTCCAGACTTCCATATTCTACTTTCATTTATCTTGGACCTAGAAGTCGGTTCTGTAGCTCCATTTTTGGAGTTTTCTTTTTTTCATTATCTTCTTTCCATTTTCTTTTTTTTTTTTTTTTTTTTTTTTTTCGCAGTCTCAGGTAGTTCTTTATAGCAGTATGAGAACAGACTAATACAACTCACCACCTACATTAAGTTCCTTTTGTTAGCCTTGCAACTTATATGTGTGTATACTCTTTTTTTTTTTTTTTTTTTTTTTTTTTTTTTATTATTATACTTTAAGTTCTAGGGTACATGTGCATAACGTGCAGGTTTGTTACATATGTATACTTATGCCATGTTGGTGTGCTGCACCCATCAACTCGTCAGCACCCATCAATTCATCATTTATATCATGTATAACTCCCCATTGCAATCCCTCCCTCCTCCCCCCTCCCCATGATAGACCCCAGTGTGTGATGTTCCCCTTCCCGAGTCCAAGTGATCTCATTGTTCAGTTCCCACCTATGAGTGAGAACATGCGGTGTTTGGTTTTCTCTTCTTGTGATAGTTTGCTAAGAATGATGGTTTCCAGCTGCATCCATGTCCCTACAAAGGACGCAAACTCATCCTTTTTTATGGCTGCATAGTATTCCATGGTGTATATGTGCCACATTTTCTTAATCCAGTCTGTCACAGATGGACATTTGGGTTGATTCCAAGTCTTTGCTATTGTGAATAGTGCCGCAATAAACATACGTGTGCATGTGTCTTTGTAGTAGACTAATTTATAATCCTTTGGGTATATACCCAGTAGTGGGATGGCTGGGTCATATGGTACCTCTAGTTCTAGATCCTTGAGGAATTGCCATACTGTTTTCCATAATGGTTGAACTAGTTTACAATCCCACCAACAGTGTAAAAGTGTTCCTATTTCTCCACATCCTCTCCAACACCTGTTGTTTCCTGACTTCTTAATGATTGCCATTCTAACTGGTGTGAGATGGTATCTCATTGTGGTTTTGATTTGCATTTCTCTGATGGCCAGTGATGATGAGCATTTTTTCATGTGTCTGTTGGCTGTATGAATATCTTCTTTTGAGAAATGTCTGTTCATATCCTTTCCCCACTTTTTGATGGGGTTGTTTGTTTTTTTCTCGTATATTTGTTTGAGTTCTTTGTAGATTCTGGATATTAGCCCTTTGTCAGATGAGTAGGTTGCAAAAATTTTCTCCCATTCTGTAGGTTGCCTGTTCACTCTGATGGTAGTTTCTTTTGCTGTGCAAAAGCTCTTTAGTTTAATTAGATCCCATTTGTCAATTTTGGCTTTTGCTGCCGTTGCTTTTGGTGTTTTAGACATGAAGTCCTTGCCCATGCCTATGTCCTGAATGGTACTACCTAGATTTTCTTCTAGGGTTTTGATGGTATTAGGTCTAACATTTAAGTCTCTAATCCATCTTGAATTAATCTTCGTATAAGGGGTAAGGAAAGGATCCAGTTTCAGCTTTCTACTTATGGCTAGCCAATTTTCCCAGCACCATTTATTAAATAGGGAATCCTTTCCCCATTTCTTGTTTCTCTCAGGTTTGTCAAAGATCAGATGGCTGTAGATGTGCGGTATTATTTCTGAGGACTCTGTTCTGTTCCATTGGTCTATATCTCTGTTTTGGTACCAGTACCATGCTGTTTTGGTTACTGTAGCCTTGTAGTATAGTTTGAAGTCAGGTAGCGTGACGCCTCCAGCTTTGTCCTTTTGACTTAGGATTGTCTTGGCAATGCGGGCTCTTTTTTGGTTCCATATGAACTTTAAAGCAGTTTTTTCCAATTCTGTGAAGAAAGTCATTGGTAGCTTGATGGGGATGGCATTGAATCTATAAATAACCTTGGGGAGTATGGCCATTTTCACGATATTGATTCTTCCTATCCATGAGCATGGTATGTTCTTCCATTTGTTTGTGTCCTCTTTGATTTCACTGAGCAGTGGTTTGTAGTTCTCCTTGAAGAGGTCCTTTACATCCCTTGTAAGCTGGATTCCTAGGTATTTTATTCTCTTTGAGGCAATTGTGAATGGAAGTTCATTCCTGATTTGGCTCTCTGCTTGTCTGTTGCTGGTGTATAAGAATGCTTGTGATTTTTGCACATTAATTTTGTATCCTGAGACTTTGCTGAAGTTGCTTATCAGCTTAAGGAGATTTTGGGCTGAGACGATGGGGTTTTCTAAATATACAATCATGTCATCTGCAAACAGGGACAATTTGACTTCTTCTTTTCCTAACTGGATACCCTTGATTTCTTTCTCTTGCCTGATTGCCCTAGCCAGAACTTCCAACACTATGTTGAATAGGAGTGGTGAGAGAGGGCATCCCTGTCTTGTGCCAGTTTTCAAAGGGAATTTTTCCAGTTTTTGCCCATTCAGTATGATATTAGCTGTGGGTTTGTCATAAATAGCTCTTATTATTTTGAGGTACGTTCCATCAATACCGAATTTATTGAGCGTTTTTAGCATGAAGGGCTGTTGAATTTTGTCAAAAGCCTTTTCTGCATCTATTGAGACAATCATGTGGTTCTTGTCTTTGGTTCTGTTTATATGCTGGATTACGTTTATTGATTTGCGAATGTTGAACCAGCCTTGCATCCCAGGGATGAAGCCCACTTGATCATGGTGGATAAGCTTTTTGATGTGCTGCTGAATCCGGTTTGCCAGTATTTTATTGAGGATTTTTGCATCAATGTTCATCAGGGATATTGGTCTAAAATTCTCTTTTTTTGTTGTGTCTCTGCCAGGCTTTGGTATGAGGATGATGTTGGCCTCATAAAATGAGTTAGGGAGGATTCCCTCTTTTTCTATTGATTGGAATAGTTTCAGAAGGAATGGTACCAGCTCCTCCTTGTACCTCTGGTAGAATTCAGCTGTGAATCCATCTGGTCCTGGACTTTTTTTGGTGGGTAGGCTATTAATTGTTGCCTCAATTTCAGAGCCTGCTATTGGTCTATTCAGGGATTCAACTTCTTCCTGGTTTAGCCTTGGGAGAGTGTAAGTGTCCAGGAAATTATCCATTTCTTCTAGATTTTCTAGTTGATTTGCGTAGAGGCGTTTATAGTATTCTCTGATGGTAGTTTGTATTTCTGTGGGGTCAGTGGTGATATCCCCTTTATCATTTTTTATTGCATCTATTTGATTCCTCTCTCTTTTTTTCTTTATTAGCCTTGCTAGCGGTCTGTCAATTTTGTTGATCTTTTCAAAAAACCAACTCCTGGATTCATTGATTTTTTGGAGGGTTTTTTGTGTCTCTATCTCCTTCAGTTCTGCTCTGATCTTAGTTATTTCTTGCCTTCTGCTAGCTTTTGAATGTGATTGCTCTTGCCTCTCTAGTTCTTTTAATTGTGATGTTAGAGTGTCAATTTTAGATCTTTCCTGCTGTCTCTTGTGGGCATTTAGTGCTATAAATTTCCCTCTACACACTGCTTTAAATGTGTCCCAGAGATTCTGGTATGTTGTATCTTTGTTCTCATTGGTTTCAAAGAACATCTTTATTTCCGCTTTCATTTCGTTATGTACCCAGTAGTCATTCAGGAGCAGGTTGTTCAGTTTCCATGTAGTTGAGCGGTTTTGATTGAGTTTCTTAGTCCTGAGTTCTAGTTTGATTGCACTGTGGTCTGAGAGACAGTTTGTTATAATTTCTGTTCTTTTACATTTGCTGAGGAGTACTTTACTTCCAATTATGTGGTCAATTTTGGAATAAGTGCGATGTGGTGCTGAGAAGAATGTATATTCTGTTGATTTGGGGTGGAGAGTTCTATAGATGTCTATTAGGTCCGCTTCGTGCAGAGATGAGTTCAATTCCTGGATATCCTTGTTAACTTTCTGTCTCGTTGATCTGTCTAATGTTGACAGCGGAGTGTTGAAGTCTCCCATTATTATTGTATGGGAGTCTAAGTCTCTTTGTAAGTCTCTAAGGACTTGCTTTATGAATCTGGGTGCTCCTGTATTGGGTGCATATATATTTAGGAGAGTTAGCTCTTCCTGTTGAATTGATCCCTTTACCATTATGTAATGGCCTTCTTTGTCTCTTTTGATCTTTGATGGTTTAAAGTCTGTTTTATCAGAGACTAGGATTGCAACCCCTGCTTTTTTTTGTTCTCCATTTGCTTGGTAGATCTTCCTCCATCCCTTTATTTTGAGCCTATGTATGTCTCTGCATGTGAGATGGGTCTCCTGAATACAGCAGACTGATGGGTCTTGACTCTTTATCCAGTTTGCCAGTCTGTGTCTTTTAATTGGAGCATTTAGTCCATTAACATTTAAGGTTAATATTGTTATGTGTGAACTTGATCCTGCCATTATGATATTAACTGGTTATTTTGCTCGTTAGTTGATGCAGTTTCTTCCTAGCCTCGATGGTCTTTACATTTTGCCAAGTTTTTGCGATGGCTGGTACCGGTTGTTCCTTTCCATGTTTAGGGCTTCCTTCAGGGTCTCTTGTAAGGCAGGCCTGGTGGTGACAAAATCTCTAAGCATTTGCTTATCTGTAAAGGATTTTATTTCTCCTTCACTTATGAAACTTAGTTTGGCTGGATATGAAATTCTGGGTTTAAAATTCTTTTCTTTAAGAACGTTGAATATTGGCCCCCACTCTCTTCTGGCTTGTAGAGTTTCTGCCGAGAGATCTGCTGTTAGTCTGATGGGCTTCCCTTTGTGGGTGACCCGACCTTTCTCTCTGGCTGCCCTTAAGATTTTTTCCTTCATTTCAACTTTGGTGAATCTGGCAATTATGTGTCTTGGAGTTGCTCTTCTGGAGGAGTATCTTTGTGGCGTTCTCTGTATTTCCTGAATTTGAATGTTGGCCTGCCCTACTAGGTTGGGGAAGTTCTCCTGGATGATATCCTGAAGAGTGTTTTCCAACTTGGTTCCATTTTCCCCCTCACTTTCAGGCACCCCAATCAGACGTAGATTTGGTCTTTTTACGTAATCCCATACTTCTTGCAGGCTTTGCTCATTTCTTTTTCTTCTTTTTTCTTTTGGTTTCTCTTCTCGCTTCATTTCATTCATTTGATCTTCAATCGCTGATACTCTTTCTTCCAGTTGATCGAGTCGGTTACTGAAGCTTGTGCATTTGTCACGTATTTCTCGTGTCATGGTTTTCATCTCTGTCATTTCGTTTATGATCTTCTCTGCATTAATGAGTCTAGCTGTCAATTCTTCCACTCTTTTTTCAAGATTTTTAGTTTCTTTGCGCTGGGTACGTAATTCCTCCTTTAGCTCTGATAAGTTTGATGGACTGAAGCCTTCTTCTCTCCTCTCGTCCAAGTCATTCTCTGACCAGCTTTGATCCGTTGCTGGTGATGGGCTGCGCTCCTTTGCAGGGGGAGATGCGCTCTTATTTTTTGAATTTCCAGCTTTTCTGCCCTGCTTCTTCCCCATCTTTGTGGTTTTATCTGTCTCTGGTCTTTGATGGTGGTGACGAACTGATGGGGTTTTGGTATAGGTGTCCTTCCTGTTTGATAGTTTTCCTTCTGACAGTCAGAAGGACTCTCTGTTGGTCTGTTGGAGATTGCTTAAGGTCCACTCCAGACCCTGTTTGCCTGGGTATCAGCAGCAGAGGTTGCCGAAGATAGAATATTGCTGAACAGCGAGTGTACCTGTCTGATTCTTCCTTTGGAAGTGTCCTCTCAGGGGTGTACTCCACCCTGTGAGGTGTGGGGTGTCAGACTGCCCCTAGTGGGGGATTTCTCCCAGCTAGGCTACTCAGGGGTCAGGGACACACCTGAGCAGGCAGTCTGTCCGTTCTCAGATCTCAACCTCCGCGTTGGGAGATCCGCGGCTCTCCCCAAAGCTGTCAGACAGAGTCGTTCGCGTCTGCACCGGCTCCCGCTACTTCCCCTGTTGGTCTTCAGCTGTGCGCTGTCCCCAGAGGTGGAGACTACAGAGACAGGCAGGCTTCCTTGAGCTGCTGTGAGCTCCACCCAGTTCGAGCTTCCCAGCGGCTTTGTTTACCTACTTAAGCCTCAGCAATGGCGGGCGCCCCTCCCCCAGCCTCGCTGCTGCCTTGCGGATAGATCGCGGCAGACTGCTGTGTTAGCAGTGAGGGAGGCTTCGTGGGCGTGGGACCCTCCCGGCCAGGTGTGGGATATATTCTCCTGGAATGCCTGTATGCTTACAGCGCAGTATTGGGGTGGGAGTTACCCGATTTTCCAGGTGTTGTGTGTCTCAGTTCCCCTGGCTAGGAAAACGGATCCCCTTCCCCCTTGCGCTTCCAGGTGAGGCGATGCCTCGCCCTGCTTCAGCTCTCGCTGGTCAGGCTGCAGCAGCTGACCAGCACCGATTGTCCGGCACTCCCTAGTGAGATGACCCCAGTACCTCAGTTGAAAATGCAGAAATCACCGGTCTTCTGTGTCGCTCGCGCTGGGAGTTGGAGACTGGAGTTGTTCCTATTCGGCCATCTTGCTCCGCCCCTCCATTTTCATCTCCTTTAAATTGCTTTCTACTAATATAGGAAAACTAGGGGTGTATTGTTCTTTATTGTGTATGTTTCTTGTTCTTGGACACAAAGCCATTCCCTGGGGAAATCAGAAGACGTCTACAAAATTCCGATAATGATGGAAACAAATCTCAAAATTCAACTAAAAGTAAACTCAAAAAGACATGCATTTAAAAATGTTAGGCTGATTAATTTTTTAAGATGTCAGTAATCTAAGATATCCAATATGATGCTTTGCCAATTTATGAACAAGAAAAACCTGATTATAACAGCTTACATTACAGCCAAATGCCCCATTACACAGGCATCGAATGAATTTCAAACACATAAGACAGATCAGTAAAAAATGCAGCCATATCGGATCACAAAGCAAATGCCAACACATTTCAACAACTAGAAGCTATTGAAATGTCCATCCAGAATGATAAAATTGTGTATAATTATGTATATTATTTATTTCTCTTTCTTTTTTTTTTTTTTTTTCCAGAGACAAGGTCTTGCTCTGTCACCCAGGCTGGTGTGCCTTGGCACAATCATAGCCCACTGCAACCTCAAACTCCTGGGCTCAAACGATCCTCCCACCTCAGCCTCTGAGGAGCTGGGACCAGAAATACACACCCTCAGGACTGGCTAATTTTTAAATGTTTTATAGAGATGGAGTCTCACTGTGCTGCCCAGGCTGGTCTTGAGCCCTGGGCCTCAAGTGATCCTCCCATCCTTGGCCTCCCAAAGTGTTGGGATTACAGGCATGAGCCACTGCACCTGGCAGGTATATTATTTCAATCAAATAGTTAATGTAAACAAATGACAACTACAGTCAATATTTTATGATTCTTGTAAAGGCTAGAGACATCAGACATAATTACATACTTTATTATTTAATTTTTATGAAGTTTAGTAATGTCAGACAAAATATAGTGTTCAAAGATGCACGTTTAAAAATAAAACTCAGGCTGGGCACTGTGGCTCACATCTGTAATCCCAGCAGCTTGGGAGGCTGAGGCAGGAGAATCACTTGAGGTCAGGGGTTTGAGACCAGCCTGGCCAACATGGTGAAATCCTGTCTGTACTAAAAATACAAAAATTATCCAGCTGTGGTGGCGGGCGTCTGCAGTCCCAGCTACAGGGGAGGCTAATGTTCTGTGCAGGAAATGCATGAGGGGAGAAGAAAAGGCACACACACAATACCTTTAAGGGTAAACAAGCTTTACCCCATGTAAATGGCAATGCAAATATAATAAGGAAATGGTATAATAAGCAAAGATATAATAAGAAAATCAATATAATAAGCAGATTCATATAATAAGCAAATTGCAATGAAAAGAGGTGAAGCGAAAAGATATTTACACTCACCAGACTGTGGAGGATTCACCACCAAACTGGGAAGCAACATCCTGGGCTCCAGAGTCGGCCCCTCATCTGTGCAGACAAGGAGGAGGCTCATGAAGCTTCCGCATAGTCTGGGACCCTAGCTCTTTTTGTAATGAGTTGTTGGGCAGAGGTTCACTTACGAGGGCCCTTCGTGACGGGGCTCAAAGAACACAAAAAGGTCGACTTGTTTTTGCAATTATCTATTGTTTTTCGATAACTAACGTATAGGAATAGATTGAAATAGGGATTTCTCTGAAACAGTGCTGGACGAACCCCTCAAGGAGCTTACACAACCTCTTCTGGGACTTGGTGACCATTGTTTCTGTCCACATCCAATTGAGTTCGCATGTAATATTTAACTATTCTTCCACAAGGCTGAGGCAGAGAATCGCTTGAACCCAGGAGTTTCAGTGAGCCGAGATCATGCCACTGCACTGCAGGCTGGGTGACAGAGTGAGACTCAAATAATAATAATTATTATAATTAAGAACAATTTAAGGCTGGGCGCAGTGGCTCACGCCTGTAATCCCAGCACTTTGGGAGGACGAGGCGGGCAGAGATCGAGACCATTCTGGCTAACACGGTGAAACCCTGTCTGTACTAAAAATACAAAAATTAGCCGGGCGTGGTGGCAGGTGCCTGTAGTCCCAGCTACTCGGGAGGCTGAGGCAGGAGAATGAGGTGAACCCAGGAGGCTGAGCTTGCAGTGAGCCGAGATCATGCACTGCACTCCAGCCTGGGTGACAGAGTGAGACTCCGTCACACAAAAATAAATAAATAAATAAATAAAAATAAAACTCAAAGTATTTTTTACAATGTTATAAAAGCCACAGTGATAGACTCTGTGATGAGAGAAAGAAGTCGTGGTTAGAAGATAGGATGGAAGAAGCCTCTGGAAGAAATGTTCTATTTCATGACTTGGTTTAGTTACATGAGTGTTTGCTTCCTGATAATTGAAACTCTAAGACTCACGCAGAGTTTTACATTCAGCCTTTTCCACAAAGTGAGTTCTTTTAGGACCAGATCACCTCTTTGGCCTAGTTATCTGTACCCAAATCCTTGAATTTGATATTTAAGTCCAATTTCTCATTTTTTGAATGGATCCAAATTATACCACAGTGGCATAAATTTTTTTTGAGCTGAAGACATTTGAGAATCAACAAATGCAGACAGAATTTTGTCTGAATTACACCCTAGCCTCACCCTATTATCAGACTGTTAAGTTTACAGATAAGCCCATATCTTCAGCTGTTGACTAGCCACTTTCTTTTGGGCCCTTCTGAGGATGGATATTAACAAACAAAATGAATACACTGTGTCTTTTCTCTTGTTTATCTCTCTTTTTAATCTGGTTTTTGTCATTTATTTTATTTTTTAAGTCAGGGTCTCACTCTGTCACCCAGAGTGGAGTGCAGTGGTGAGATTTCAGCTCACTGCAACCTTCATCTTCTGGGCCCAAGTTCAGCCTCCTGAGTAGCTGGGACTATAGGTGCACGCCATCATCGCCATCATGCTTGGCTAATTTTTGCATTTTTTTTTTTTTCCAGAGACAGGGATTCACCATATTGCCCAGGCTGGTCTCCAACTTCCGGGCTTAAGCAATCCACCCATCTCCGTCTCCCAAAGTGCTAGGATTAAAGGTGTGAGCCACAGTGCCAGGCCAGTTTTTTGTCATTATAATTTGCAAGACTCCGAACACTGATTCTAAGAGGCTAGAGGAAAAATTATTTCTTTCTGACAAATTCTAGGTCTATGTGCTATTCCATTTGGAAAATGTATTGAGAATTACAATCCGAAACATGTTAACATTCATCAACATTAAAGAGGGATCACTGTTGAACTGTTTCAACGGTTTATGATAAATCACAATATGACATTAATTGTTTGCAAAATTAGCTTTTACCTACCTGAAGGATTGATCAACAGTAGTTATTATATTTCCATGTTTTAGCTGTACAGGCTCATTAATATCAAACCCAATTAACCATGTTGGATTTGTGAAGTGGAAATGAAATAAAATGGCCTATAAGTAGAAAGAAGAGAACAACTGGTAACTAATCAATAGGTAGAAAGTGAAAGGAAAAGCTTTAAAAATGGGCTTTCAAAAGCCCTGCTCTTTCATCTGCATTTTGCAATGTTGATGTGTTGCTACAGGAAGCTGGCTGCAGATGTCACATTCCACTCCCCTTATTTCAAAAGAATGGAGATTTTTGTCTGGTTATAGCACCTTCTAAACCAATTACATGAATTTTTATTTTATTTCTTTCTTTTCTTTTTTTTTCAAGACAGAGTTTCATTCTTGTTGCCCAGACTGGAGTGCAATGGCACGCTCTTGGCTCACCGCAACTTCTGCCTCCTGGGTTCAAGTGATTCTCCTGCCTCAGCCTCCCAAGTAGCTGGGATTACAGGCATGTGCCACCATGCCTGGCTAATTTTGTATTTTTTTAAGTAGAGACAGGGTTTCTCCATGTCGGTCAGGCTGGTTTCGAACTCTCGACCTCAGGTGATCTGCCCACCTCGGCCTCCCAAAGTGCTGGAATTACAGGGGTGAGCCACCGCGCCTAGCCCTGCATGAATTTTTCAAACAAACAAACAAACAAACAAACAAACAACAAATTCACTAGAATTTTTTTTTTTTTTTGAGATGGAGTTTCACTCGCGTTGCTCAGGCTGGAGTGCAATGGTGCAATCTCAGCTTACTACAACCTCTGCCTCCTGGGTTCAAGTAATTCTCCTGCCTCAGCCTCCAGAGTAGCTGGAATTACACGCAACTGCTACCATCTCCGGCTAAGTTATTTATTTATTTATTTATTTATTTTATTTTTAGTAGAGATGGGGTTTTGCCATGTTGTACAAGCTAGTCTCGAACTCCTGATCTCAGGTGATCCGCCTGCCTTGGCCTCCCAGAGTGCTGGGATTAGAGGCATGAGCCACTGCGCCAGACCTGAAAAAAAAATAACATTGACTAGTATGTTTGAACAGTAAATATAATGATATAAATGAATAACTTATTGGGCAATGTAAGTGATTTTTCATTTTGCTAATGACTTTTGTAAATATTATATCAGTAACTATTTTAAACACTAGAAACTAAGAGTACTTAAAAATCACAATAAAATACAAAAATACAAAGTTGAATTGCCTTTTATGAAAACAGCTGTGCTAAATGACAAATAAGGCGTACTTGAGGTCAGTGTGGAGAAAGATAAATTATTGTTAATACTTTCCGCTTTTGTCCTCAAAACCACTGTGGGTTTAAAGTTTAAGTTATCTCTACAAGTGCTGTTTTTTATGCTAGCACTTTACTATGCTTTAGTATCTTCTTTTACAAAAAACAGGATCAATTAGTACCTCAAAGTATTGTTCAAATAAATGAGTTATTCATGTCCTTCTTGTCCCGGCACCTAGTAAATGCCCTTGTATGGTAGCCTGCGATTATTGTCTAAACCCACACTGACAGCCTCTATAGTCTCCTAACTTTTAAGTTACTATTCTGTTAGGTCTGAGAACATGTTACCTAGATTAATCTCCTCTTTCCACAAAGAGATAACAGTAGCAGTTCCACCAGAAGAGAAAATTCCTAAGATCACATTAAACTCACTAAAAGAGTTTATAGTAAGGTTCCTTGTGTCTTTGGTGTTCCTGTTCCATCCTGTGATTTTTTTTTTTTTTTTTTTTTTGGTGACAGAGTCTCGCACTGTCATCCAGGCTGAGTGCAATGCCGTGATCTCGGCTCACTGCAACCTCTGCCTTCTGGGTTCATGAGATTCTCCTGCGTCAGCCTCCTTAGTAGCTGGGATTACAGGCGCACGCCACCACGCCCGGCTATTTTTTTTTTGTATTTTTAGTAGAGATGGGGTTTCACTATGCTGGCCAGACTGGTCTTGAACTCCTGACCTCAGGTGATCCACCCACCTCAACCTCCCAAAGTGCTGGGATTACAGGCATGAGCCACTGTGCCGGCCCATCTTGTGATTTTAAAAGTTTGAGGAAACTGGCCGGGCACGGTGGCTCACGTCTGTAATCCCAGCACTTTGGGAGGCCAAGGCAGGAGGATCACCTGAGGTCAGGAGTTTGAGACCAGCCTGGCCAACATGGTGAAACCCCATCTCTACTAAAAATACAAAATTAGTGGGGTGTGGTGGTGGGTGCCTATAATCCCAGTTACTGGGGAGGCTAAGACAGGAGAATTGCTTGAACCTGGGAGGGAAAGTTGCAGTGAGCCAAAATCACGCCACTGCGCTCCCGCATGGCAACAAGAGCAAAACTCCATCTCAAAAAAAAAAAGAAAAAGAAAAAAAAAAAATTTGAGGAAACTGTATAATCTCTTCTCTGTAAAAATCTTGGCATTAGAAGAATGTCTCCTCCTAACCATGTCACCCGACCAAACACTTCAAAATTGGTTTCTAAATTATAAAATCTTGAATAGAAATATACTAAAGTGTCACCGTATAATAACTAAAATGATTACCATTGGAGACCAAAATGTGTTGTTGTTGTTTTCCAAGAGAAAGGAAGCTAGAGAAAATGAACAGCTTTTTGAAACCCAGGGAGATAATTTAATTTTTAGGTATCAGAACATGTCAGCAAAAGAGAGACTGTCTCAATAGAACTGAGAAATCGTTTGGAAGGGGTCATTATACATCAGTGCTTCTAACCTCTGTGTTATCGACATTTCCCACCAAGCAGTGCCTCACTGTGGGGTGCAGTCTTATGCATTGCCGGGCACTTAGCATCCCTGACCTCTGCTCGCCGAAGACAGTGGCCAGACTCTACCTCATCCTGACAAAGAAAAAAATCTACTGTCCTTGCAAATAAATGTCTCCTGGGGGGCAATATGGCCCTTGGTTAGGAACCAGTGTTGTCTACTGATTTCAAACCCAAGTCTCCAGCTCACATTTCTGCTGGACAGTTCGTTACCAGAATGCTGAGTACTGATCATGTCTTATATGCCGAACACCAAACCTGGCCCCGCATACATAGGAACAAGACGTTGCTTGCCCTTGGGGAACTGAGTCTGGTGGGAGAAAACAAACCCAAAATTCATTCCTGATGTTGTATGTTAAGAAAGACAAGTTTTCATTCAAGGGTTCATCTAAGTTGACATTATTTTGTTTCTATTTTTTGTTTTTATTTTTTTGAGACAGAATGTTTACTCTGTTGCCCAGGCTGGAGGGCAGTGGTGTGATCTCAGCTCACTGCAACCTGTGCCTCCTGGGTTCAGGCGATTCTGCTGCCTCTGCCTCCCAAGTAAGTGGGATAATAGGCACATGCCACCACACCTAGCTAATTTTTGCATTTTTAGTAGAGATGGGGATTCATCATGTTGGCCAGGCTGGTCTTGAACTCCTAACCTCAAGTGATCCACCTGCCTCAGCTTCCCAAAGTGCTGGAATGGATTATAGGCATGAGACACAGTACTTGGCCTTATTTTATTTTTATAAATGGTATCTTGCTTTTTTACCCAGGCTGAACTCAAAATTCTCTGGGCTCAAGGGATCCTACAGCCTCAACCTCCCCAGTAGGAGCTAGAGCTGTGCAGATGTGAGGTGGCATTTCACTGAAATCTGAAGAATGGAAATAAATCACTCATGTAGGATGGTGGGGAGAACTTTCCAGTAACGAAGTTCAAACAGTGTAAAAGCGCTAAAGTGAACAAGGGCTTGGAATGCCTCGGGTGGGAGGAACAAGGTAGGGGATGGAGTTGGGAGGATGAGGCAAGGCCAGGATGGGCTTCAGGCCTAGACCACACAGGGAGGGACCCCTTCTGAGGCCTCTGGAGGGACACACGTTAAGAGACTGACAGCAGTGCTGTTAGTGACTGTGCCTGTTATACAGGGACAGCGTTATTACCATCACCAAGCAGGAAGGCAAGAGAAGAGGAAACCTTCCCAAATCACAAAGAGGGGACTTGTCCTCCCTTTTCATATTTCCACAAAGAGCTGAGAGCCATTCAAGGCCTCCTGTCTTCATTCTCGTAGTGGCCCAGAGTAGCCAGTGGTGCCCGGTGAGGAAAGATTCAGGTAAATACACTGTCCTCTGAAGCCGCCTATAGCCAATTAGGTTTAAAGTTATCTACCTCTTTTTCCATTGCAAGATTTTTTTTTAGTCAAATCAATTTAAAAATTTTGGCTTGATTTAAACAATCATACACAGAGGGTGGGGAAAAACAGAAATAAAACTTTGTAACTATAAGCATTATTTTAAAAATTCTATTTGGCCCTAAACACTCTCTTGATTCTGGTGATGGTTTCAAGAACATTCAACTTTATTAAATTTTACCCTTTGAACACATACAAAGTTTTCTGTATTCCAGTTAGACCTTAATAAAATTGTGCTTAAAAAACCAAATAACCAAAACCAAAACAAACAAACAACGACAACAAAAACCAGATAAACAAACAAACAAAAAAAAAAACCAACCACCCTGTGCATGCCATTTGGTAGGCTTTGGGAAATACGCATGGTTGACTCGTAGCCATTAATCTATTAAGTCAGAGGATGTGTACATGTAAAATTGTTATGTGTATTCTTAAATTGCCGTCTTCTATGTTTGAGCTAATTTTTCTCTTTCACCAATAAGAAACCAGAGTATCATTTTTTTTCCATTGAAAGACTCAAGTGTGGCTGGGCACAGTGGCTCACGCCTGTAATCCCAGCACTTTGGGAGACCAAGGCAGGCGGATCACGAGGTCAGGAGATCCAGCCCATCCTGGCTAACAAGGTGAGACCCCATCTCTACCAAAAATACAGAAAATTAGCCGGGTGTGGTGGTGGGTGCCTATAATCCTAGCTACTTGGGAGGCTGAGGCAGGAGAATGGTGTGAACCCGAGAGGCAGAGCTTGCAGTGAGCCGAGATCACGCCACTGCACTCCAGCCTGGGCAACAGAGCGAGACTCTGTCTCAAAAAAAAGAAAAAAAGAAAAAAAACAAAAACAAAAACACTTAAGTGCTCAAGTGTCTGGGATGTTGCCTCCATCCAGGCAAATTTTGTAAAGTACCTATGGACCTGCACCTTTGATCCACCTTGAATTCTGATAGTGCTTCCTCATTCTGTGTGTCTCATCTCTGAAGAGGTTGGGATGTGGTCCTGCTGACGTCTGGTACCTCAACGTAGGTGCCTCTGTACAGTGAACATAGACTTAGTGAATGCCCGAAAATCCACACCAGGCCATGTTGCTTCCCAGCTTACTCCATTCAGAGGCTTCCAACTGATTTGATTTTATTTATATATTTATTTTTTGGAGACAGATTCTCACTCTGTTGCCCAGACTGGAGTGTGGTGGTGCAATCTCGGCTCACTGCAACCTCTGCCTCCCAGGTTCAAGAAATTATCCTGCCTCAGCCTCTCAAGTAGCTGAGACTACAGGTGTGTGCCACCACACCTGGTTAATTTTTGTATTTTTAGTAGAGACAGGGTTTCACCATGTTGGCCAGGATGGTCTCGATCTCTTGACTTCATGATCCGCCTGCCTTGGCCTCCCAAAGTGCTGGGATTACAGGTGTGAGCCACCGTGCCTGGCCAAAAACACAATCCCAGTTGCTTTTAGAATAGCATCCGAACTCCTGTCTGGCCCTCTGAGGCCTTGGCCTTCCTGCCTCCAGGCCTCTTGATCTCTTGATCCAGTCCCTGTGCTCAGTTCCCTGGGCTTCTTCCTTCCTGGAGGTGCCAAGCTCCTTGTACCTCAGGGCTGTTGATTCTGCTGTTTCTTACACTGGAATCTTTCCTGGAGGAGGGAGAGGAGGTGAGCTTTGCAACTGGATGAGCCACTCCTGCAGCAGGTATTGTGAAGCCTCTAGAAGAGGAATCAACCTGGATGTACCCTGACTGGTGAAGACGTGCTCCAGCCACAGGGGTTTCTGCATCAGCCCACCTGCCTGCGCACAGATTAACCACCTGGACAAAAGGGAACCAGGGCATAGATCTCAACTCTCCAACTTTAGAAAAAGCCACTGAAACAAAACATGACAAAATTTATGTAAAGTATGGGCTTATGAGTATATAGGCACATCTGCTTTTATTAAAAAGAAGCTACAGGAAGACAAACCATACAATGTAAATAAGAGAAGGGAGGGGATAGGGATAGAAGCGCAATTTCTCTGAACTGTCTTCTTTGATGGACTTGACATTTGAACCCTATGAATATTTACATCAATATAAAACCAATTGAATCAATAAAGATGAAAAAAGGAAACCCTAAAAGTAGAAATTAAAATAAAACTGTATCACACAGCAATATAGCTGCATAGAGAGGAATAATTTAGTCATTTTAAACACACCAATGTAAGGAGACTTCTCTAGATAGACATTCTCTGAGGATAAAATGAACTGAAAACCAAGATCAATCAGTTTTCAAAAATTGCATTGGTAGTGATATTGATGTTTTTCTGAACCTATATGACAGGTTGAGGCAAATAAGTGATTATTGAACATCACTAGGAATAGGAATTTTTTAGCCTAAGAATAAAGCAATATGAAGTCAAAAAGTTGTGTTTTGTGACCACTGTGCAAAAGCAGAAGGAGGTCCCTACCCCAAATTTGGTTTGGGTAGCAGGACTGATGGTGCCACACATCCACCCAGAGGGTATGGGAAGGGTTATTATTACTCACATAATTGAGCTCTTTGAGCGGACAGACAGGCCTCCCAGGTGGGTGTGAAATGGTCTGAGAGAGCAGGGAAGGATCTGGCTTGTGGTTAGGGCTGGGGCCTGTTGAGAGCTGGTGGCTTCAGGAAGCTGAAGCTTATCAGTTTGCGCAGATGTGGGGTAGGGGAGTGGGGAGAGGGAAGGGTGAGGCTTTCAAGTCACGAGCAATCAAACATCAAACATCAAAAATGGAGTCTGATTCCTTATGGTATTCAGTAAACTCTGTACTGAGAATGTCAGGATGAAGTCATGGTGTATTATCTTTCAAAATTTAAAATAAAATAGATTTCCTTATATATCCACTGAAAAGACCTTGAATTTACCCCATAGTTATGAGTGTCCTTACATTCTAGATTATGACCTTGAAAACCATTTTCCATTAAAAGAAGTCAAGTTTCCTTGTAGAAATGGTGGATTTCAGATGCAGAGCAGGAAACCTACAGGATGGTCCTGGAGCATTTTGTCACATTAACAAGCAAGGATGCTATAAAAAACAAAACAAAACAAAACAAAACCTACTGTCATCATGTCTGAAGGACCCAGGAGGCAATCTGGAGAGACCCTCCTCTGCTTAACATTGGGAAGCTGTGATCTTCGGTAAAAATTCGAAACACATCAAATATGTTTAAATTCCTCAAATTCACGATGATACTTTTCAAAAAGGAAGAATGGAAGAAAGAAGGGAGGAAGAGAAGTTCATTATATACCTTTGGACCATGCAGGGTGATATGGTTTGGATCTGTGTCCCTGCCCAAATCTCATGTCAAATTGTCATCCCCCATGTTGGAGGTGGTGACTGGTGAGGAGTGATTGGATCTTGCAGCAGCTTCTTATGGTTGAACACCATCCCTCTTGGTGCTGTCATTGTGTAGTGAGCTCTCCTGAAATCTGGTTGTTTAACAGTGTGTGATGCCTCGACCCCTCTCTTCCTCCTACTCCAGCCATGGGAAGTGTCTTGCTGCACCTTTGCCTTCTGCCATGAGTGGAAGCTTCCTGAGGCCTCCCCAGAAGCAGAAGCCGCTATGCTTCCTGTACAACCAGCACAACCATGAGTCAATTAAACCCTTTTTCTTTATAAATTACTCAGTTTCAGGTATTTCTTTATAGCAATGCAAGAATGGACCAATACAAAAGGAAATCAGCCATTTTGGCAAAAAAAAAGGGACAGGACCAACCTTTCATCTGCTCATGGTGTTGGGACTGGACCCCAGTGTAACCACATAGTTGATCCTCAGGGAGTTTCTCTCTATAGATGTATTGAGTAAATGAATGGAGAAGGAAAATGGACGTAGAATATCATAACTATGTACAGCCTTAATGAAAAAATAAATCCAGGCAATTGTTTAACTCTAAGACTGCTCACAGCACAAAAGGAGACGGGACGTGGCATGCACCCTGCAGGAAGTGTCCACTTTGGTTTCTGAGTAGTCTGGAAAAAAATCACCCTGAAGGATTTGCCAGTTTACAAGAACCACGGGGAACAGGGAAACTGGGAAACTTCACTAGTGGAGTATCATAAACAAAATCCAGAATGTGGGTGACTCTACAGGATGAGGAATGTGATTTCTTCAAAACACTGCAAGGAAACAAAAAAAGAGGGCAAGGGAACCAACTTTTTAATGTTATTTTAAGATGGCGTCTTGCTCTGTCGCTCAGGATAGAATGCAGTGGCACAATCTCAACTCACTGCAACTTCTGCCTCCCAGGTTCAAGTGATCCTCTTGCCTTAGTCTCTGGAGCAGCTAGGATCACAGGCACCTGCCACCGTGCCCAGTTAATTTTTGTATTTTTAGTAGAGACAGGGTTTCACCATGTTGGCCAGGTTGGTCTTGAACTCCCAACCTCAAATGATCTGCCCACCTTGGCCTCCCAACATGTTGGGATTACAGGCATGAGCCACCATGCCTGGCCAAGAACCAACATATTTTAAAGCAGATCAAAGGACTTAGACTCACTTTCCTCCCACCAACAACTTTAAAACTGGACAACATACCTTAGGCAGAACTTTTCTGGCATTCTACTACAGCCAGCGCAAGGCTGCCATCCTTGAGAGAAGGGAGGCATATAACCTGAGCTCCTCCTTCCCCTCACTCCCAGATTTCAGTTAGGGTGCAGGGAGGTAAGACCACATAGAGAGGAATGGCCTCTTTGCTCTAAGAAGGCAGAGATTGGAGTTTGTGACTGTGGAGAAAGGTGGGTTTGTGGGTGAGGCTGTGTGGGAGGAAGCTGCACAGGGCAGGGGCAGGCAGTGGTCTGCCAGAGAGGTGCTGTCAGTCCTTAGCCAAGGGCTGGATTTGGAAAGTCCAAGGAAAGGCTCTGCAAGGAGATTCTGCAGGAAACAGCCGCTGAGAGAAAAATCTGCCCACCTGGATTTTTATATACAAGAGATATGGTTTGGCTGTGTCTCCACCCAAATCTCATCTTGAATTGCAGGTTCCATAATTCCCACATGTTGTGGGAGGGACCCAGTGGGAGTTAATTGAATCATGGTGGTTTCCCCCATACTGTTCTCGTGGTAAAGTCTCACGAGATCTGATGGTTTTATAAGGGAAAACCCCTTTTGCTTGCCTTGTTGCCATGCAAGAGTGCCTTTTGCCTTCTGCCTTCTGCTATGGTTGTGAGACCTCCCCAGCCATGTGGAACTGAGTCCGTTAAACCTCTTTTTCTTTATAAATTACTGAGTCTCGGGTATGTCTTTATTAACAGCATGAAAACAGACTAATGCACCAAAGAACATGTCTTGTTAAAATAAGGGTGAAATAAAGGCACTTTCAGAGAAATAAAAACAGAACTCATTCCCATCACATCAGGGAAATGCCTTTTAAACCCACAATTAGAAAGTCACACCCACCTTGATGGTTCAGACAAAATAGACGGCAAACAGCAAATGGGGAGGAGGTGGTGCCAGTGAAACTCTCATACTTGGCTGGTGGGAACATTAATGGTAAAACTGTGCTGCGAAAACTCTAGGCAGTTTCTTACAAAGTTAAATAGACATCTTTCCTGTGATCCAGCAATTCCACTACGAGGCATTTGCTGAAGAGAAAATGAAGGCATGTTGCCACAAGAGACTTGGATAAGCAACTTTACTCACTCTATCCAAAACTTGGGAACAATCCAAATAGCCATCAACAGGATATTTCCTAACAGAATAAATGACAGAATAAATTGCATTATATTCAGATGGTGAAATACTACAAAAGAATGAACAAAAACTACATGCACATAATATTGGTATGTGCAACACTGTGGATGAATCTCAAAAACATTATATAGGGTGAAAGAAGTGTGGCAGATAAAAGAATGCATTGTTTAATTCTATTTATGTGAATTTCCAAAACAGGCAAAAGTATTCTATGATAATGGAAACCAGATCAGCTGTTTCCTCTGGGCTGGGTTCATGGGGAGAGGGGAGTGAATTTTCAGAGGTGATAGAAACTTCCATGTTTTGATTGATGTGTTGATCACACAGGTGGTTCACATTTGCCAAAACTCTTAGAACTATGCACTTCAGATCTGTTCATTTTACTATGCGTACATTTTTTACCTTAATTAAAGAAACTTTAAAAACCAACCAGATACAATTTATGGGGCTTATTGGGACTTGAATTGGAAAAATCAACTGTTAACTACACTTTTATGAAGCAGTTGGAGAAATCTGAACATTGAAATTTGATGGCATCCAGGAAATACTTTTTGGTGTGATGATTGTAGTATTAGTGTGGCAATGGCATTGTTATATTAAAAAGAGTCTTTATCTGTTAGTGACACACCCTGGAATATTTATGGAGGAAGAGAGATGATTTCTCACATTTGCTCCAAAATAACCCCTCAGGGGCTGGGTACAGTGTGGCTGAAGTGTCCTGGGGGCAGCGGTTAATAGGTGACACCTAGCTATGAACATCAGTCTCTGAAGCTAGGTGATGGGTACACGGGGTTTGTGTATTTTCTTTTCTTTTCTTTTTTTGAGATGGAGTCTCTCTCTGTCGCCCAGCTGGAGTGCAGTGACTCGATCTTGGCTCACTGCAACCTCCGTCTCCTGCCTCCGCCTCCCCAGCAACTGGGATTGCAGGACCGTGCCACCATGCCCAGCTAATTTTTGCATTTTTAGTAGAGACGGGGTTTCACCATGTAGGCCAGCCTGGTCTCGAACTTTCGACCTCAAGTAATCCACCCGCCTCCGCCTTCCAAAGTGCTGGGATTGCAGGCGTGAGCCACCGCGCCCGGCCAGTTTGTGATTCTTTCTACTTACGTATATGTTAAAAATTTTGCACTGGAACAAGGTTTTACAATTAAGTGTTTCAGCCACGAAGAACATTAGGAAGTCAGTCGTGGCGGGCATGGGGTTCCGTGGCAGGGGTGGAGCTGGCAGGTAGAGATGCCAGGCCCTGGTGCCGGGGCGCGCCCTACGCCCGGGGTGCCCGTGGAGACCCGCGTCCTGGGGAGTTCCTGGGTCCCGACAGCCTCAAGGCCCCTGGCTCTGGGCGGCCTCAGCGTTGTGGTGTCCCCCTCCGGCTTTCGGCACAGAGAGGACGACCCCGCGTCCGGTGACAGCCCCATCCCGTTAGAAAAGGAACTTCCCTTAACGTTTAAAGTACACCAATTGCCAACATTTCAAACAAAAGTCTAGCTTTCTGGCTTCTCTTGAAAGAGCAAAGGATCAGGTCACCCTCCCAGGCCCAGACTCCACGGTCGGCTGCGGCCGAGTGGCCCACAGAGGAGGACCGGGCGCCCGCGCCCCCCACGCGGCGCCCCCTCCGCGGCGCCCCCAGCTCGCGTTCCCGAAGCGCGCCCTCCGAAGCGCCCCCTCCGAAGCGCGCCCTCCGAAGCGCCCTCAACCCGCGTTCCCGCCCGCGCCCCCGCAGTGCCCCCTCCGCAGCACCCCCAGACCATGTCCCCGGCCCGCGCCCCAGCTGGCGCCCCGCGGCGCCCCCGCATGTCTGTCACAGGAGGGGAGCCCACGAGGCCCAGGAGCGCGGTGGCTGGGCCCGTAGCGCCACCTGGCGGCGGATCAGGGCCCCCGCGCCCTTGCGTCCCTGGAAGTGGGAGGAGAAGGGGCAGGGGGCTCCACCCTGCACCCCCCCCCAGCGCGCTCCCGAGGCCGTTCCCCAAGGATGCGCGGGCCCGAGGGGAGGGCGACGCGGCCCGCGCGGCGCGTTCCTGGCCGCCTGGAGTCCGGAAACGGTGAATCCCACTCGCAGCGGACCCAGGGGAGGCGCAGCGGGACGGGATCGGTGGGAACGGAAACAGCGGTCACCCGGAAGCCCAGAACCAGCGAGTGCGTGGTGCAGTGTTCGCTTCCCAAACGTTGTGGGACAAACGCCTTTCAACTGTTTCTGGACGCCCGTGGGCCGGCGTTACCCTGTTGAGCTATTCCTTTCGATTAGCTTAGTATTGTTAGTACTGTTGTTATTTGGAAACTTTAGCCTACAACGATATATTTCTTAATTTGGAAAATGAAGACCTATCTGCCCAATCAGCCACTCTGTTTCAGGCATTCACCTCTGGTCCGTTTGATCTCAGGCAGCGTGCTGAAGAGGATGAACCGGGCAGCTGGAGTTTCCAGGGGCACGGAGCCTGCGGGGCGCACGGAGGGGCCTCGAGCGCGTGGCCCTGCGCGTCCCGGGGGCGCCCGCTGTCCACAGCCGCCTCGGTAGCTCCGCCACCACCCCTGGGAGATGGAACAGCGGGTGTGGGGAGGAACGAACCCGGTTTTGGTGAAGTTCTAGTTCCACGCTGCTAGAAACGTTCTTCAGGTCAACTCTGGAGAGGATTGGACTGGGAGAGGTCTGCAGGAGGCTGGAGTCTGTTTTCAGGAGCTTAATGGGTGGCGAGCCCGCAGTGTTATAATTTTTATTGCAGGCCGGTCCTATCTCAGGCACTCTGCTGAGCTTTGCGGGTTTCTCCTAGTCCTACTCAACCACCGTGTGCCCCAAGCTCTTCCCATCCAGGCCAGGACCAGGGTGAGGCCAGCAGGGATCTGAGGTCCAGAACTTAAGGAAGCGCTCACTCTCAGGCCTGACTCTCCACCAGCACAACCCCGAGAATGGGTGCCTCCTTAGATGTTGCACCCCAGGTGCCTGTCTCACCTGGTCCGGATCCCACCTTGCGAAGGAGGAATCCAGAGGTCAGAGAGGTGAGAATGCTTCCTTCCATGGCCGGACCGGGCAGATTGGATGCTTCAGAGCTGGGTTGTGAACCCGGTGGCTTTGATTCTAGAGTCCTCACTCAGAACATCTAAGTCACCGGTTTCTTCTCTCCTCTCTAGGCGTCCCCAGACCCCAGGCGCTTATTTTGTTTTAAGGGTCACTTGCCCAAGTGTTGTTTTGCTTTGCTTTGTTTCATTTTGCAGATGTCTCAACTCTTGGCAGGTCTCTTGGCTGCAAGGCGGTGGAGGCTCCAGGGCTGGCCTGCCTGGTGCCTGAGGTGCCTTCATGGCCTGAGCTGAGTCCCTGCCTGGACTGAGACTGGTGGGTTGCGATCTGGAGCTGTATCCCTATGGCTGCCTTAGGGCTGAACGTTCAGCCTGACAGGTGAAGGCTTCTGCAGTAGGCAAGGTCTCACTTAAAGTACTCCTGCTTGGCTGTACACACTAGCCTGCCCTCACGGCCTTCTCTCAGCACCCCACTGAGACCGCACTTGCCTCTGGGCAGTTATCAAAGACTGAAGCTTTATTTCCCAGTGTAGTTGAGCTAATAATGGAGATATTCACAGCAGTGTCTCCCACTGTCATGAGCCTGGCCTGACACTCCTTACACTTTGTCTTCTATCTCATGAACCTTCCCGACAATCATCTCCATTCACAGATGGGGACCAGAGCCTCAGAGAGGGAGGTGGTTTGGTCCATGCCACATGACTAGTCTGCTAGTCTGTGGCAGAGCAGGGGACCTGCAGGTTTGTCTGCAATTCTGTTGGCCAAACTCCCTCTCTGTGACATCTCTGTGCCTAAAGAGACATCTGTCTGTTGAGAGTGGGGGCTGCTGCTGCCTCTTTGCTTTAGATGGCTGAACGGGGCTTCACCAAGGCCTTTCCAAGGGGTGTTGCCCAGTGGTTAGGGGTGGTGTGGGAAGACATGAACTAATTGCTGGGAGGCCCGTACTGTTGACAGGGACATGCGTGACTGGGGGAGAAGGCAGAGGCTCCAGCCTGGAAAGTTTGCTGTGGCTGCTCATAGTGTGGGGTCCACGGGAACAGACTCAGTGAAATGGTGGCAGTGGAGAGCCTGCTGTGTCCTTTATGTGTTCTGGGCTCTTAGAATCTTGGAACAGCTCATTTGGTGCTTGATGTTTAAAGTAACCTCATTATCAAAATTTTGGAAATATTCATTTTGAGACATCAGCAATGTCCTTTTGTAATTGGGTACTTAGTTAGAAATAATGACCAAATTATTTCATGTGTTCTAAAAAGTGACACTATCTGATCGGACATTTGAAAGGACTCGTTAACCATCAATGACTCCTGTACAATTAGAAGTGCAAAGAATCGGATATATTTCTAAATTGTTACAGAAGCGACAAGCATTCAGGGTTTTTTTTTTCGTATTTTGCATAACATCCATAAAATCATCTTCGTGCATAGAAATACATCTTCTCACGTGAGCACTAGCTGTGGAGGCTGAGAAACTGGGCTTTGGGGAGACATTTATGTTCCTTTCCACCTTCTTATCACAGTGGTGCTAACCTTCTCTGAGCTATAAAAGAGCAATAGGAACAGTGACATTGGGTTGATTTTGTGTATTGCATGAGATAAAATTCCTGTCATTGGTTGAATTGCATCCTCATACCCCAGAATTCCTATGTTGAATTCCTAATACCCAGTACCTCGGAATATGACTGTATTTGGAGATAGGTCTTTAAAGAGGTAGTTAAGGTAAAATGAGGTTATTAGGGTGGGCCCTAATCCAATCTGAGTCGTGTCCTGATAAGAGAAGATCAGGAGACAGGCAGATACAGAGAGAAGACCTGTGTAGACACAGGCAGAGAATGGCTGTCTACAAGCCAAGGAGAGAGGCCTTAGAAGAAACCAGCCCTGCCAACACCCTGATCTAGGACTTCCAGCCTCTAAAACGGGGAGGAAATAAATTCCTGTTGTTTAAGCTCCCCTGCCCCTGCCCATCTGTGGTGTTTTGTTATGGCAGCCCCCCCCCCACACTAATGCAATGGCTAGTTGAGTCCTAGTACATATTAGGCCCTCAGGACACTCTAATGTCTTTTTGTTTTCTTGTCCTCCTTTAGGAGGCCCTAGACTTTATTAATTCATGACCTTCTTAAGATTGGGGATGGTGTCATGCTTATCTTGGTATCCACTGTATCTATCATGCACTGAAAGCTTGGGGCATGAGTGAGTGAATCCAGACACTATTTCTCCAGGTGTGTTCTGTGGCATAGAGTCCCAAAAGATGCTCCATTTGGCTGGGGGCGGGGACTCATGCCTGTAATTCCAACAATTTGGAGGCCGAGGCTGGAGGATCACAAGAGACCAGGAGTTTGAGACCAGCCTGGCCAACATTGTAAAACCCTGTCTCTACTAAAAATACAAAACAATCAGCTGGCATGTGCCTGTAATCCCAGCTACTCAGGAGGCTGAGGTACGAGAATCACTTGAACCTGGGAGGTGGAGGTTGCGGTGAGCCAAGATCACACCATTGCACTCCAGCCTGGGCGACAGAATGAGACTCTGTCTCAAAAAAAAAAAAAGATGCTCCATTTGAAAAGAGGTCCTCAGGTGAGATGACTTGGGAAACACTGTATAGCATGTTTCCTGCCTGAAGACTTGCACACAGTGTCCATGATCACTGCTCATGAGTCTCTAAGAGGCTCTGCAGTAAATAAATACATTGGCAAACCTAACATTTCCAAGCCCAGTTGACCACGGGAGTGTTTTGTATAAAACCCTTCCCATGTGCTGGGGAATGATGTTCTTCAAACTAGTTGGGCCAAACTAGCCTCAAAGAGTATTTATTACTTTCATCTGGACAGAAGGAGATCTACAAAGCTGCAGAGGATGTCTTTGGCTAGCACTGTGTTTTGAATAATAATAATAATTACTATTATTATTATTTTTTTGAGATGGAGTCTCACTCTGTTGCCCAGGCTGGAGTGCACTGGTGCGATCTCGGCTCACTGCAACCTCTGCCTTCTGTGTTCAAGTGATTCTCCTGTTTCAGCCTCCTGAGTAGCTGGGATTACAGGCGTGCGCCACCACACCCGCTAATTTTTTTTTTATTTTTGTATTTTTAGTAGAGACAGGGTTTCACCTTGTTGGTCAGGCTAGTCTCGAACTCCTGACCTCGTGATCCGCCTGCCTCGGCCTCCCAAAGTGCTGGAATTACAGGCGTGAGCCACTGCTCCCTGCTTCGAATAATTATTTTTAATTAGGCACAGTTTAGTGAAAAGACAATGCAGTGTACATGTCCTAGATATTCTTTGAGAGCCGTTTTAAATAGTTTTTTGTTTGTTTGTTTGCTTTAACTTCATCTGATTTACTTCTCATAATGGCCTGTGGTTCCTTTTTTCCCTCAGATTCTGCATCTTAAGCCAGGTAGGTAAATGGAGGCTAATTAATTGATACCTGCATGTACATTTAATATGCATGCCTGTTTTCATCCATTTTACCCATTCTCCTACTTTAACATCCTCTCCCGTCAATGTTATTCACAAAAGGCAAATGAAGGCAGTGTATTTGTAATAGCCAACTGCAAGAAACTCTCCAAATATCTGTCAACAGTAGACAATGGTGAGAAAGAATAAACTACGTAGAGACTTAATATTGAGGAAAAGGAGTCAGATACAAAGAACACATCCATGAAGCTCCTTGCAAGTGTTTACCTTGCGTGGAAGGTTTGCTGGGAAGGGCATGAGGCAGTGGGTGAAGTTCTGGTCTTGGTCTGAGTGCCTGGGGCCAGAGTGGATTCGCTTTGCAGAAGTTCACTGAGCTGAGTTTTTGTGATTTGTGCATGTTCCTGTAAGTACATCAGAGTCCAACAAAATGTTCCAAACTGCAAAAGAAAAAGGGCAAATGAAGCTTAGCTCAATTTTATTTATTTCTGGGAGGAGATAGAATTTCCTTATTAAGTTATTTTTGTTTTTGTTTTTGTTTTTGACAGGATTTTGCTCTGTTTCCCAAGCTGGGGCAGAGTGGCACAAGCATGATTCACTGTGGTCTCAACCTCTTGGGCTTAATGGATCCTCCCACCTCAGCCTCCTGAGTAGCTGGAACTATGGGTGCATGCCACCACGCCCAGCTAATTTTTGTGTTTTTTTTGGAGACAAGTTTTCACCATGTTTCCCAGTCTGGTCTTGAAATCCCGGGTTCAAGCAGTCTGCCCATTTGGGCCTCCCAAAGGGCTAGGATTATAGGCATGAGCCACTGTACCTGGCCCTTAGTAAGTTTTTTTTTTTTTTTTTTTTTTGATAATTATTTCAGATTCAATGGTAACTTCTAAACTTCAGAAAAGTCTTTAACAGAAATTCCCAAGGAAGTAGCTCCTACAAGAGAGAAATGGACTCCTTCCTCTCTTCTCTGTTCTCAGGTCATTTGTCCTGCCTCAGCCTCTCCAGATGGTGGGCCTCTGCCTGGGGAGGCTCTGGAGAGGCTCTGGAAAGTGACTCAAGACCAAGGGGAAGGAGAAAGGTCTGCTCTGGGCTCCTCAGCCCTGAAAGGAAGCCGCAGTGTCCTTACTGCAGTAGAAGTGATAAGCTCCAGAGATGTTTCATGCCAAAGACTTCCTAAGACTTCCTGGTCCACTGGGAACCAGAGGAGTGTTAGTAAACCAGCCTACATCCTTTTATTTTAGAGGGAATTCATACTCCTGTTTGTGCCCGTCTCCCAGTGAAACTATGTCCATGGAGGGAGAAATCTCTGGGCCTTTTGTTGGTAAAATGTTGTGGAGTTTACAATTGGTGACCTTGGCTTGAGCTAAGCTGGATGGGGGGTAGAGGGGATTCAATATGTGCTTGAGAGGCTCCTTCACTCTTCCCTGCAGCCATCGTGGCAGCCCAGAGGTGACCTGAGCAGAGCAGCCTCCTCAGCCCTTGCTCCACCTGGAAGTTGTCTGGAAAAAAAAAAAAAAAGCTTTTTTTTATATGATTGTTGGCCACAAGCATATCTTCTTTTGAAAAGTATCTGTTTGTGGTTTTCTGAAGATAAAATGAAATGATCTGTGGAGTTTAGAGGTGCCTCACACATTTATTTGCACTCAATAAACACCAGTGGCTTTGGTGTGGGAGTGTAAATGCGTTCAGCCATTGTGGAAGACGGTGTGGCCATTCCTCAAAGACCTAAAGACGGAAGTACCATTTGACCCAGCAGTCCCATTACGGGATACACACCCAAAGGAATAGAAATCATTCTGTGATAAAGACACATGTACACGAATGTTCACTGCAGCACTATTCACCATTGCAAAGACATGGAATCAATCTAAATGCCCATCAGTGACAGATCGGATAAAGAAAATGTGATACATATATACCGTGGAATACTATTCAGCCATAAAAAAGAATGAGATCATGTCCTTTGCAGAGACATGGATGGAGCTGGAAGCCATTATCCTCAGCAAACTAATGCAGGAACAGAAAACCAAATCCTGCATGTTCTCACTTGTAAGTGGGAGCTAAATGATGAGAACTCACAGACACATCGAAGGGAACAACACACACTAGGGCCTTTCAGAGGGTGGCGGGTAGGAGGAGGCAGAGGAGCAGGAACAATAACTAGTAGGTACTAGGCTTAATACCTGGGTGATGAAATGATCTGTGCCTCAAACTTCCATGACACAAGTTTTCCTATATGACAGACCTGTTCTTGCACCCCTGAAATTAAAAGTTCTCCCCCACCAAAACAAAAAACAAAAACAAAAAGCAACTAAGGAACATTCCTTCCTAGAGATCTATAATCAATATCATAAAGATCCCCTTGCTGGTGGTTACCCAACTAAGAGTTCATGGAGCAACAGTTTAACTTTTAAAATCAAAGCTGTACATACACCTGATTTTCTTTTAAAATCAAAGCTGTACATACACCTGATTTAAAAAACAAAATAGATTTAGAAGGCTTGTTACAAAGCACACACCCCTGCAACTCAGAGCAACCCTGTTTGGCCCACCTGCTTTTATTCCTTTCCCAGGGGGCAACTGCTTTGGATCCTTTTAGTTAACCAGCAGTGCAGCGCAGAGTCTGTGTTGTGCAGTCCTTCTTGCTGTCTCGTTGTTGAGCATCCTTCCCACTGGGGAGATGATAAAGCACACCAGGTTCTTCCCTGTCAACCCCGCAAACCCCACTCATTGCCCTTACTATCCACGCATGCTTCTCATGTACTTATATTGTGATTTTGACTACAACAGTGTACATTCTTACAGCTATGTAAATGCTGTTTGAAGCTAAGCCATGTAGTAAATGATGGTTACCATTTCCTTGATCGAAGATGTATTTTTTTTTTCCTGGAGTCAATTTTCTTTAACTTTTTTTCCCCTTGCTCAGTTTTATGCATTCATCACAGAGTCATTTGTCTTGACCTTCAAGATATCTACTTGAGGAAGCCTCTCCCAGGGCTTCTGACGGGGCATCCAGCCTGCATCCGTTACTTCCTAGACCCAGTGCCTCATGGGGCCTGGCTTCTCCTGACCATTGCTCTGGGGTTCTCTTCTCTTTCAGGTGCTTGACCCTAGAGGCCCGCGTTCCTGAGAAGTCTTCTTCTTTCTTGGTTTGCTATCGAGCACCCCCGCTGGCCATCTCCTAAGAAACAGTGCATGGGAAGGAGTTTAAAGAACATGTGTGTCTGGGCCCGGCGCAGTGGCTCACGCCTGTAATCCCAGCACTTTGGGAGGCTGAGGCAGGCGGACCACCTGAGGTCGGGAGTTTGAGAGCAGCCTGGCCAATATGGCGAAACCCGGTCTCTACTAAAAATACAAAAAAATTACCAGGTGTGGTGGCGGGTATCTGTTATCCCAGCTACTCAGGAGGCTGAGGCAGGAGAATTGCTTGAACCCATGAGGTGGAGACTACAGTGAGTCAAGATCACACCATTGCACTCCAGCCTGGGCAACAAGAGTGAAACTCTGCCTAAAAACAAACAAAACAAACAAACAAACAAAAAACATGCTTGTCGGAAAATGCCATTATTCTACCTTACACCTGCTCTGTTCCTAGCTAGGAAATCATTTTCCTTTAGAATTTTGGAGGCTTCAGTCCCTTGTTTTTTGGCTCCTGGTTTTGTTGTCAAGAGGCCTGAAGCCACCCTGATCCTTGATCCTTACCTGTGGCCTGTTTTTCGTTTGCCTTTTTCCTGTCTGGAAGTTGGAGGGGTCTTCTGCTTGTCCTGAGAGCTCTGAGTTTTCATCGTAATGTGCATTTCCACGGGCCTACCTTCATCAGTTGGATTCAGGCTGCTTGTGAGGCCCTTTAAGCTAGAATTTCATGATCTGGGGTGTTTTCTAGGATGATTTATTTCCTCCCTTTGGTCTTCACTACTCTTTCTTTCTGGAAACTCCTGTGATTTGGATATTTGACCTCCTGGGCTGAATCTTTCATTGGCTTATCCTTTCTCTTCTATTATCAATTTCTTTTTCTTTTGGGTGTCTGGGAGATCGCCTTGTTTTTTGTTTTTGTTTTTGGTTCCAATCTTTTTGTTGATTTTTAAACCTTTGTTATAGTATTTTTAAGTTCCAGGAACACTTTTTTGTTCTCTAAGTATTCCTTTTTATGAATCTCTGTCCTTTTTGTATGGTTTCGATATCTGCTCCCAGCTCTCTGTGGATATTAATGATTTTTTTTCCTCTTCCATATACAGTTTCCGTTTGCCCTGAGTTGTGTTTCTGTCCATCTGTTTCAGTCTCTCTCTTCCACGTGGTTGGAGCACACACCCCCATGTCAGTCTCTGTAGCTCTTTCCTTCCTTTCGGATGGTTGGATTCTCTGAGGAAGACATCCCTGCTCTCCTGCCTGGAGGGCACAGCCCTGTCGTCAGTTTTCTGAGAGCCCAGTTGGGAAACAGGCTGGCGGTATGCACTGAGCACCCCTGTTTCTACAGGAATTTCCAGTCCTCGATTGTGTCCAGGGTCTCTCAGCCCAGGGACCTCTTTCACAGGCCTCTGGCCTTTCTCTGGAGTGGAAAGGGACAGCAGCATCTGGTGGAGGGGAGTGGGAGAGGAGCCAGGGGCTGTCACCACCTTGTAACAGGCGTCCAATCCCATCCCACCTTGGGACCACCCCTCAGAGAATGCTAAGCAGCTCTTCATGTGCTTCTCTCTGGTTCTTCCTCCCCACCGCCTGCGGCTCCTGCGCACCGGGTCCCCAGCCTCCCTTCCCCAGGTAAACCAGGTCGGTGTTGGTTTACTCTGGCCAAGTTAAAGTTCCACATTCAGGGGCCACTCAGTCAGCTACCATTTGTCTCTCAGCCCTCAGCTTTCAAAATGTTCTTGTAATTGTCTTTTTTTTTTTTTTTTTTTTTTTTTTGAGACAGGATCTCACTTTGTCCCCCAGGTTGGAGTTCAGCAGCACGATCTCCAGATCTCCGCTCACTACAACCTCCATCTTCCAGGCTCAAGCCATCCTCCCACCTTAGCCTCCTGAGTAGCTAGGACTACAGGTGTGTGCCACAACACCCAGCCAATTTTTTCTTTTCCTTTTTTCTTTCTTTTGTATTTTGGTAGACATGGAGTATCACCATGTTGCCCAGACTGGTCTTGAACTCCTGAGCTTAACCAACGCACCTGACATGGTTTCCCAAAGTGCTGGGATTATAGGCGTGAGCCATCACGCCCAGCTGCAATTGTCTCCTCTTATTCTTCACATTTTTGTGAGAGTTTTGCTAGTTTGTTTTATTTTCATTTTAGTTAAACTCTATAATCCTCAGACTGTAGTGTGAGGGTTTTGGAGGCATGTGTATCAGAAGCCCCTTTTCCCCAGGAAGAACTCCAATTTTCTGAGGCTTTCAGCTCATCTCTCCCTTTGAGCCTCACATTTTTTTCTTTATTCAGGAATGAGAAGTTATTAGTATACATTTACCTGAATCCACAGCACCCTATGAGGGAGGGCGACTGACATGACAAGCTCAGTTGATGAGTGGCTGTATTCAGATTCTCTAGTAACTGAGTTCCAGCAGGGGTTCATGGGTGCAGCTCCTCTCCCCAGACCCCTGAGAACACACCCACTCGGGGAGAACATCAGGAGGGACACCCTGTAGCTCAGGAGCTTTGTGACTTGGCACGCCTTATTCCAGACCCAAATCCAACTGGACATCTCAGAAGCATCTTCAGGAAATGTGCATGAAGGTCCCAGTTTCCGATGCTCCCAAGTCCTCCCAAATGATGCGTACAATCCTAGGAAGCCCTGATTCCTGCATCTTCACTGCTGCGTGTACATCCTGATGGTTTCCTGTGGCTTCTCCAGGCCGTCAGCACATGCAGATAACCTCAGGGCAATGAAAAGGGTAGCTGGATGCAGCCCCTGGCTCTGAACAGTTGGGCGTCTCCATTGCTAGCTCTCTATTTGATGCAGGCGGACTTGGAGACAGCATGTTGGGGAAACTGATTGTAATTAGAAAACCCCCCCTCAGGGTGGGCTCCCCTCTTATGATGGAGACCCCATGCCTGCTCCCAGCCCCCTCCTCTGGGGGTTGGAGGTTTTGTTCCATTTACCATAACTGGGATCTTAGAGAAAGAGCTTGGAATTAAACACACAGCAGGTGCTACCTGTGAGAAGTTTTACACATTTTATTTGCCTTAGTCAATTATTTGTTGTTCTCCATGGCAGTTTCCTGACCCTGTAGATGCTCAGTGATGGATGTGAAATGAAGAGAATTTCCCCAAACCTTCCCATGACTGGTGGCTAACTTTGTGCTGCAGACTTTGCTGTGGCTTGTGACGCTGGGGCCTTCCGGTGGATTTTCACTTTCCTTTGCAGTGCGTGACCTTTCCATTAGGATAAGCACAGTTTTGTATCTTTTCTTCTGTTGCTGTTAAACTCGAGTCTGCATCTCCAAACTTTGAATTCCATTCTTGTTCTCAGACCTAGCTTTTTTTTCATTAATCAGTTTTATTTTTATGAGCAGTTATGGATTTACAGAAACATCGAGTGGAAAGTACAGTGTTCATATATCTCTGAGAACCCCCCTCACCAATTTCGTTGGTATGGTTGATTGGTTGTAATTGATGAGCCAGTATTGAGATGTCATTATTAACTGAAGTCCATAGTTTATGGTAGGGTTGACTGTTTGTGCTGTGCATTTTGTGGGTTTTGACAAATGTCTAACATCACGTGTCCACATCACTCATATAGACTAGATTCCCTGCCCTAAAAGTCCTCTGTGGTCTTCCTGTTCAACCCTCCCTTCCCTTCTCCAATCCCAGCGTCCCTGATATATTTACTGTCTCCACAGTTTTGTCTTTTCTAGGATGTCTTATAGGTGGGACCATGCAGTATGTCACCTTTTCAGATTGGCTTCTTTCACTTAGCAATATGCACCTAAGATTTCTTCATATCTTCTTGTGGCTTGGTATCTCATTTCTTCTTATCACTGACTTATATTTCATTGTATGGATATATCATGGTATTTATTCACCTATTGAAGGACATCTTGGTTGCTTTCAAGTTTTGGCAATTACTAATAAAGCTGCTGTAAACTTTCACCTGTAGGTTTTTGTGTGGACATAAGTTTTTCACCTAATTTGAGGAAATGCCAAGGATTGTGATTGCTAGGTTGTATGGGGAGACTATGTTTTTGTTTTACAAGAAACTGCCAAACTGTCTTCAAAGTAGCTGTACCATTTTGCATCCTCATCAGCCATGAATGAGAGTTCCTGTTGCTCCACATCCTCATCAGCATTCGGTGTTGTCAGTGTTTGGATTTTAGCCATCTAATAAGTGTGTTTGCTGTTTCATTATTGTTTTAAATTTCAGTTCTCTAATGACAGATGATGTTAAGCAGCTTTTCATATGCCTATTTGTCACTCGTAAATCTTCCTTAGAGAGGTGTTTATTTGGGCCATTTGCCCATTTTTTAAATTGGGTTGTTCATTCTCTTGTTGTTGAGCTTCAAGAGTTCTTTGTATATTTTGGATACCAGTTCCTTATCAGATATGCATTTTGCAAGTATTTCCTCCATGTCCGTGGCTTATGTTCTTTTTTTTTTTGTTATTATACTTTAAGTTCTAGGGTACATGTGCATAATGTGCAGGTTTGTTACATATGTATACTTGTGCCATGTTGGTGTGCTGCACCCATCAACTCGTCAGCACCCATCAATTCGTCATTTATATCAGGTATAACTCCCAATGCAATCCCTTCCCCCGCTGCATGATAGGCCCCGATGTGTGATGTTCCCCTTCCCGAGTCCAAGTGCTGTCATTGTTCAGTTCCCACCTATGAGTGAGAACATGCGGTGTTTGGTTTTCCGTTCTTGTGATAGTTTGCTAAGAATGATGGTTTCCAGCTGCATCCATGTCCCTACAAAGGACGCAAACTCATCCTTTTTTATGGCTGCATAATATTCCATGGTGTGTATGTGCCACATTTTCTTAATCCAATCTGTCACAGATGGACATTTGGGTTGATTCCAAGTCTTTGCTATTGTGAATAGTGCCGCAATAAACATACGTGTGCATGTGTCTTTATAGCAGCATGATTTATAATCCTTTGGGTATATACCCAGTAGTGGGATGGCTGGGTCATATGGTACATCTAGTTCTAGATCCTTGAGGAATTGCCATACTGTTTTCCATAATGGTTTCCATAATGTCCATAATGGTTGAACTAGTTTACAATCCCACCAACAGTGTAAAAGTGTTCCTATTACTCCACATCCTCTCCAGCACCTGTTGTTTCCTGACTTTTTAATGATTGCCATTCTAACTGGTGTGAGATGGTATCTCATTGTGGTTTTGATTTCCATTTCTCTGATGGCGAGTGATGATGAGCATTTTTTCATGTGTCTGTTGGCTGTATGAAAGTCTTCTTTTGAGAAATGTCTGTTCATATCCTTTGCCCACTTTTTGATGGGGTTGTTTGTTTTTTTCTTGTAAATTTGTTTGAGTTCTTTGTAGGTTCTGGATATTAGCCTTTTGTCAGATGAGTAGATTGCAAAAATTTTCTCCCATTCTGTAGGTGGCCTGTTCACTCTGATGGTAGTTTCTTTTGCTGTGCAGAAGCTCTTAAGTTTAATTAGATCCCATTTGTCAATTTTGGCTTTTGCTGCCGTTGCTTTTGGTGTTTTAGACATGAAGTCCTTGCCCATGCCTATGTCCTGAATGGTACTACCTAGGTTTTCTTCTAGGGTTTTTATGGTATTAGGTCTAACATTTAAGTCTCTAATCCATCTTGAATTAATTTTCGTATAAGGAGTAAGGAAAGGATCCACTTTCAGCTTTCTACTTATGGGTAGCCAATTTTCCCACACCATTTATTAAATAGGGAATCCTTTTCCCATTTCTTGTTTCTCTCAGGTTTGTCAAAGATCAGATGGCTGTAGATGTGTGGTATTATTTCTGAGGACTCTGTTCTGTTCCATTGGTCTATATCTCTATTTTGGTACCAGTACCATGCTGTTTTGGTTACTGTAGCCTTGTAGTATAGTTTGAAGTCAGGTAGCGTGATGCCTCCAGCTTTGTTCTTTTGACTTAGGATTGTCTTGGCAATGCGGGCTCTTTTTTGGTTCCATATGAACTTTAAAGCAGTTTTTTCCAATTCTGTGAAGAAACTCATTGGTAGCTTGATGGGGATGGCATTGAATCTATAAATAACTTTGGGCAGTATGGCCATTTTCACGATATTGATTCTTCCTATCCATGAGCATGGTATGTTCTTCCATTTGTTTGTGTCCTCTTTTATTTCACTGAGCAGTGGTTTGTAGTTCTCCTTGAAGAGGTCTTTCACATCCCTTGTAAGTTGGATTCCTAGGTATTTTATTCTCTTTGAAGCAATTGTGAATGGAAGTTCATTCATGATTTGGCTCTCTGTTTGTCTGTTACTGGTGTATAAGAATGCTTGTGATTTTTGCACATTAATTTTGTATCCTGAGACTTTGCTGAAGTTGCTTATCAGCTTAAGGAGATTTTGGGCTGAGACGATGGGGTTTTCTAAATATACAATCATGTCATCTGCAAACAGGGACAATTTGACTTCTTCTTTTCCTAACTGAATACCCTTGATTTCTTTCTCTTGCCTGATTGCCCTAGCCAGAACTTCCAACGCTATGTTGAATAGGAGTGGTGAGAGAGGGCATCCCTGTCTTGTGCCAGTTTTCAAAGGGAATTTTTCCAGTTTTTGCCCATTCAGTATGATATTGGCTGTGGGTTTGTCATAAATAGCTCTTATTATTTTGAGGTACGTTCCATCAATACCGAATTTATTGAGCGTTTTTAGCATGAAGGGCTGTTGAATTTTGTCAAAAGCCTTTTCTGCATCTATTGAGATAATCATGTGGTTCCTGTCTTTGGTTCTGTTTATATGCTGGATTACGTTTATTGATTTGTGAATGTTGAACCAGCCTTGCATCCCAGGGATGAAGCCCAGTTGATCATGGTGGATAAGCTTTTTGATATGCTGCTGAATCTGGTTTGCCAGTATTTTATTGAGGATTTTTGCATCGATGTTCATCAGGGATATTGGTCTAAAATTCTCTTTTTTTGTTGTGTCTCTGCCAGGCTTTGGTATCAGGATGATGTTGGCCTCATAAAATGAGTTAGGGAGGATTCCCTCTTTTTCTATTGATTGGAATAGTTTCAGAAGGGATGGTACCAGCTCCTCCTTGTACCTCTGGTAGAATTCAGCTGTGAATCCATCTGGTTCTGGACTTTTTTTGGTTGGTAGGCTATTAATTATTGCCTCAATTTCAGAGCCTGCTATAGGTCTATTCAGGGATTCAACTTCTTCCTGGTTTAGTCTTGGAAGAGTGTAAGTGTCCAGGAAATTATCCATTTCTTCTAGATTTTCTAGTTGATTTGCATAGAGGTGTTTATAGTATTCTCTGATGGTAGTTTGTATTTCTGTGGGGTCGGTGGTGATATCCCCTTTATCATTTTTTATTGCGTCTATTTGATTCTTCTCTCTTTTCTTCTTTATTAGTCTTGCTAGCGGTCTGTCAATTTTGTTGATCTTTTCAAAAAACCAACTCCTGGATTCATTGATTTTTTGGAGGGTTTTTTTGTGTCTCTATCTCCTTCAGTTCTGCTCTGATCTTAGTTATTTCTTGCCTTCTGCTAGCTTTTGAAGGTGTTTGCTCTTGCTTCTCTAGTTCTTTTAATTGTGATGTTAGAGTGTCAATTTTAGATCTTTCCTGTTTTCTCTTGTGGGCATTTAGTGCTATAAATTTCCCTCTACACACTGCTTTAAATGTGTCCCAGAGATTCTGGTATGTTGTATCTTTGTTCTCATTGGTTTCAAAGAACATCTTTATTTCTGCCTTCATTTCGTTATGTACCCAGTAGTCATTCAGGAGCAGGTTGTTCAGTTTCCATGTAGTTGAGCGGTTTTGATTGAGTTTCTTAGTCCTGAGTTCTAGTTTGATTGCACTGTGGTCTGAGAGACAGTTTGTTATAATTTCTGTTCTTTTACATTTGCTGAGGAGTGCTTTACTTCCAATTATGTGGTCAATTTTGGAATAAGTGCGATGTGGTGCTGAGAAGAATGTATATTCTGTTGATTTGGGGTGGAGAGTTCTATAGATGTCTATTAGGTCCACTTGGTGCAGAGATGAGTTCAATTCCTGGATATCCTTGTTAACTTTCTGTCTCGTTCTGTCTAATGTTGACAGTGGAGTGTTGAAGTCTCCCATTATTATTGTATGGGAGTCTAAGTCTCTTTGTAAGTCTCTAAGGACTTGCTTTATGAATTTGGGTGCTCCTGTATTGGGTGCATATATATTTAGGATAGTTAGCTCTTCCTGTTGAATTGATCCCTTTACCATTCTGTAATGGCCTTCTTTGTCTCTTTTGATCTTTGATGGTTTAAAGTCTATTTTATCAGAGACTAGGATTGCAACCCCTGCTTTTTTTTGTTCTCCATTTGCTTGGTAGATCTTCCTCCATCCCTTTATTTTGAGCCTATGTATGTCTCTGCATGTGAGATGGGTGTCCTGAATACAGCAGACTGATGGGTCTTGACTTTTTATCCAGTTTGCCAGTCTGTGTCTTTTAATTGGAGCATTTAGTCCATTAACATTTAAGGTTAATATTGTTATGTGTGAACTTGATCCTGCCATTATGATATTAACTGGTTATTTTGCTCGTTAGTTGATGCAGTTTCTTCCTAGCCTCAATGGTCTTTACATTTTGGCATGTTTTTGCAGTGGCTGGTACCGGTTGTTCCTTTCCATGTTTAGGGCTTCCTTCAGGGTCTCTTGTAAGGCAGGCCTGGTGGTGACGAAATCTCTAAGCATTTGCTTATCTGTAAAGGATTTTATTTCTCCTTCACTTATGAAACTTAGTTTGGCTGGATATGAAATTCTGGGTTTAAAATTCTTTTCTTTAAGAACGTTGAATATTGGCCCCCACTCTCTTCTGGCTTGTAGAGTTTCTGCCGAGAGGTCTGCTGTTAGTCTGATGGGCTTCCCTTTGTGGGTAACCCGACCTTTCTCTCTGGCTGCCCTTAAGATTTTTTCCTTCATTTCAACTTTGGTGAATCTGGCAATTATGTGTCTTGGAGTTGCTCTTCTGGAGGAGTATCTTTGTGGCGTTCTCTGTATTTCCTGAATTTGAATGTTGGCCTGCCCTACTAGGTTGGGGAAGTTCTCCTGGATGATATCCTGAAGAGTGTTTTCCAACTTGGTTCCATTTTCCCCCTCCCTTTCAGGCACCCCAATCAGACGTAGATTTGGTCTTTTTACATAATCCCATACTTCTTGCAGGCTTTGTTCATTTCTTTTTCTTCTTTTTTCTTTTGGTTTCTCTTCTCGCTTCATTTCATTCGTTTGATCCTCAATCGCTGATACTCTTTCTTCCAGTTGATCGAGTCAGTTACTGAAGCTTGTGGATTTGTCACATATTTCTCGTGTCATGGTTTTCATCTCTGTCATTTCGTTTATGACCTTCTCTGCATTAATTAGCCTAGCTGTCAATTCTTCCACTCTTTTTTCAAGATATTTAGTTTCTTTGTGCTGGGTACGTAATTCCTCCTTTAGCTCTGAGAAGTTTGATGGACTGAAGCCTTCTTCTCTCATCTCGTCAAAGTCATTCTCTGACCAGCTTTGATCTGTTGCTGGCGATGAGCTGCGCTCCTTTGCAAGGGGAGATGCGCTCTTATTTTTTGAATTTCCAGCTTTTGTGCCCTGCTTCTTCCCCATCTGTGGTTTTATCTGCCTCTGGTCTTTGATGATGGTGACGTACTGATGGGGTTTTGGTATAGGTGTTCTTCCTGTTTGATAGTTTTCTTTCTAATAGTCAGGACCCTCAGCTATAGGTGTGTTAGAGATTGCTTGAGGTCCACTCCAGGCCCTGTTTGCCTGGGTATCAGCAGCAGAGGTTGCAGAAGATAGAATATTGCTGAACAGCAAGTGTACCTGTCTGATTCTTACTTTGGAAGCTTCCTCTCAGGGGTGTACTCCACCCTGTGAGGTGTGGGGTGTCAGACTGCCCCTAGTGGGGCATGTCTCCCAGTTAGGCTACTCAGGGGTCAGGGACCCACTTGAGCAGGCAGTCTGTCCGTTCTCAGATCTCAACCCCCGTGTTGGGAGATCCACTGCTCTCTTCAAAGCTGTCAGACAGAGTCGTTTGCGTCTTCACAGGTTTCTGCTGCTTTTTTTGTTGTTGTTGTTTAGCTGTGCCCTGTCCCCAGAGGTGGAGTCTACAGAGACAGGCAGGTTTCCTTGAGCTGCTGTGAGCTCCACCCAGTTCAAGCTTCCCAGCGGCTTTGTTTACCTATTTAAGCCTCAGCAATGGCGGGCGCCCCTCCTCCGCCATTGCTGCTGCCTTGCGGTTAGATCGCAGACTGCTGTGCTAGCAATGAGGGAGGCTCCGTGGCCGTGGGACCTTCCCTGCCAGGTGTGGGCATAATCTCCTGGTGTGCCCGTTTGCTTAAAGCGCAGTATTGGGGTGGGAATTACCCGATTTTCCAGGTGTTGTGTGTCTCAGAGGTTCCCCTGGCTAGGAAAAGGGATTCCCTTCCCCCTTGCACTTCCCAGGTGAGGCAATGCCTTGCCCTGCTTAAGCTCTCGCTGGTCGGGCTGCAGCAGCTGACCAGCACCGATTATCCGGCACTCCCTAGTGAGATGACCCCAGTACCTCAGTTGAAAATGCAGAAATCACCAGTCTTCTGTGTCGCTCATGCTGGGAGTTGGAGACTGGAGCTGTTCCTATTCGGCCATCTTCTTGCTGTTTCGGCTTATCTTCTTATTCACTTGATAGTGTCTTTTGCAGAGCAGAAGTTCCTTAACATTAATAAAGTCCAGCATATTTATTTTTTCCTTCATGTATCTCATTTTCACACCCTGCCTTTTGTTTTGTTTTATGTTGTTTTGCCTTTAGCCTGAAAATGTGCATCCTTCACAGTTGCACCTGTTCAGAAATGCTCCTGCTCCATTCTTAGGCCAATGGTTGCTAATACGTGCTTTTAGATTTATGAGCTGCATAACTTCTTGCCAATTCTTAGTTCTTGGGCCTTAGTGTCTTCATGAAAAGCTCTGCCCTTTCTATTTATTTCACCCTGACTCTGTAATTTATGCTTTTAATTTATGTATGACCCTTTTCTTCCCAATTTGACTATAATGCTCTTCTCCTGGCACATTACCTCCTCCCCATGCTCAGCCTGTCTTCCCACGTCCTGGTGTGCTTATGTTTAACCTTGGTGCCTCTTGTGGGCACCACCCCTGGGACTTTGAACCATGAGCTGTGCTGTTCCAGCAACTCTAGCAGGCAAGGCTAGTATTGGGTGATGGGCAGGGGCTGTACAGGAGAAAAGGGAGAGGGAGGTCAATTGTGTACACCTAGCTGTTGGGAGGCAGGATGAGAGAGAGACACTTGGATCAATGCCAAGGGAGTACAAGGGTGACAAGAAGCCAGATATCTGGAAGACAGAGCATTGAACCAGGCAGAACCAAGGATAAATGGACTAGGAAGTCTCAGTGGTAAGGTCAGAAATATGGACTTCAGCTCTTTGTAGATGATGAATAGAAATAGTTCAGTGAACTTGAACCCAAACTGCAGGAGTGGCTCTGCCTGACTGGAGTTCAGTGGGGGCAAGGGATCAGCATCAGGGAGGGGAGCCTGGTCGTGATGAGACTGGTCGTGATGAGACTAGTCATCAGCAGCTGCTCTACTAAGCCAACCTTTAACTGGTAAGTATTCAAAGAAACATGAACCACAGCAAGCAGAAAGAGCTTTTCTGCTGTTGAGCTCCACGTTGATATTAAGGTCCACAGGGGCAGTTGCCCATCTGAAGGCTTTCAGTGAAACAGGTAAGCTGAGACATTGGTTTTCCTGGCCCTTGTGATGGCCCACAGGGTCTAAAGGAGCAGGGCTCCCCGCAGAGCTTTCTTTGAGGGCCGGATGTGCCTATTTGCCACACTGTGGCACACCGGCTTCATGGCCATCTATGTGTGCTGTGGCATGGAAACAGTTGAGCAGCATCACAGTTAAGGTTTGAATAGTCTGTCCTTAACATGTTTTAGGAATGACATGGAGAAGTTATTTAAAGGCATATAAAGTATTTCCAGTGGGAGATGGGAGAAGCCTAACCTGTTGGAGTTAAAATCTTAGAGAGAGCAGGAATGCGGAACTATGACAGTGTGCACCACTGATTGATGGCTTAGTGTTCCCCTGTGACATGCAGGCCACCACTCTCCAATTCTGCCCTGTGACAGACATCATCAGTAGATGGTCCTGCGACAGACATCATCAGTAGATAACAGCACCCTTTCCTGCTGAGATCACCCACCCTGAGCTTTCCTCTCGAAGCAGGGCCCCGGACAGCCAGTGCAGTCACCTGGAGGTGCCCCAGGAGGCATGCTTCTCACCACCCATCCTCTCTCGCTTCCTCAACTTGGCTGAGCACAGGAATCACTGAGCGAACTCCAGATTCTTCAGTTCAGTTCCTGGAACTTCTGGTTCAGCAGTCTGGACACATTAGGAAACATTGATTCAAGGAAGGGGGGAATAAATGGAAGAAGAAAAACACAGGCCATAAGAAATGTATCTATATCTACCTACCTAATATCATATATGAAATATTTTATAAATTAACATTTTTACATTGAATACTTTAAGAATAAGGACAGGAAAAAAGTGACAAATGGGCAAATTAAATTTATAACTGTGGAGATACTTAAAATAATAGCAAGTGCATAGCACTTCATTTTAGGCAGTTGGAATTTAACTTTCTCTCAGGCTGGGGGACCTGGGACCATTGACCTTTTGGGGTTTTCTATACTCCGGGTCTTTATGACTCAGGAAAGAAAAGGCCATTATCTTCTTTGCTTCTTCATATCCCGGCTAAGCCAGCTTGGCAGATGCGTCAACTTAAGGTTCCTTGTCTGTAAAAGAGGCTAATAGTGGGATGTACTTCATGGGATCTTAAATGAGTTAATACATGTAAAGCATTTAGAATAGAGGTGCCCGTGTGGTGGACACCAATAAATCGTGTTACTATTGATATATTTGAATGCTCTTATAGCAGATCAGTTGTCTCTGTGCAGATCAAATTTTCCTAGTTATTGAATAAATTATTCCATTAACCTTTAATGTAATGCCTATTTGTATAAGATGCAATGGACACATGGTTTCAGTCCTTAAAGAATTCAACATTTAGTTTGGGAGACAATAATTAGATTAAACAAAAAAAAGCACCTGCACAGGCTTTACACAGTTCAGCAGTGGAGTGGGTAACCTTCTTCCATGTTCTGGAAAGCTCTGTGGGGTGTGGGTGGGGCTTGGAGAGGGGCAGGCTGTAGGAGAGCAGGGCAAAGGGGAAATGGAGGGTGGCACAGGTGAGTGAGGGGGGACTGGAAATGGAGGGGACCAGAATCTGGAGAGTATTGAAAGCCGGGTGAGGGGTATCAACCCTGTGTTAGTTTGCTGGGGCTGCCATATCAAAGTGCCACAGGCTGGGTGGCTTAAATCGCAGACATTTATGCTCTCTTAGTTCTGGAGGCCAGTAGTTCAAGGGGAAGGTGTTGCAGGGTTGATTTCTTCTGAGCCTTCTCCTTGACTGCCTTCTCACTATGTCCTCATGGCTATTCCTCTGTGTGCAAACATCTCTATGGTCATATCACACCAGTCAGGATCAAGCCTGACCCTAATGACCCCCCTTAAACTTAATTACCTCTTCAAAGATGCTGTCTCCAAGTAAGGTCACAGTGTGAGGTCTTAGGGCTAAGGCTTCCACATATGAGTTTTGCCAGTACACTGTTCAGCCCCTAAGAAACCTGATGTCTTTGGAGAGACCCCGGGACAGCTGGAGGTAGAGCGAGTGGGGCAGCCCAGAGGAGGTAGGACAGCTGAGGGTGGAGGGTGGCTCAGGGCCCAGCCGGGAACTACAGGAGAGATCACTGCCCTGTTGGGGATACACAAAGCCCGGTGCTCCTTGAGCTTGCAAAGGGAACATTGTGGAGAGAGGGATGCTGTAGAGGAGGTCACGGCTGATGACATTCAAGGAAGCCCTTGAGCTCAGCTAAGGAGCTTAGGTCTAAAGAAGGGGCTGTGGAGATTTGGGGTGTGGCAGTGATAAGCTTTGGCTTTAAACTTTCCTAGAAGTCATCTTCCTCACTCTTCCTGGGTCTCTTGTCTTGCTACCTGATCGCCTCCTTTCCCTTTCCTTTGAAACTGGAAGCTGGCGGATGAGCATGGGGTGCTTTTGGAAGCACGGCCATTCCTATCTGCTTGTCCCATGCCCCAGTCTGTGGCCCATCACAGGCCCTATTTTGGCTCTGCCTTTGGAGTTTAACATGTGGGAAGCAGACACCACCAATCACTCTGGAGGGAGATGCCCGCTGGATTGTCATTTGTTATGGAAATGACATTCCATTTTAGAAGCTGCCTCCCTCTTGTTGATGAAAGTTTACGTTTCTCTGGCTGGGCAGCCAGGCCCTCACTTGCTCCTAGTTGCTCGGGTGATGGGTAATAGCGAAGCAGGTGATGATGGAGGAGGCTGTCACGCACGCGGTTTCCTGCCTGAGCGCCGTGGAGAGTTTGTGGCACAGAAGGGAGCAGGAGCCTACTCTCCTGGAGTTAAAGCCCCTCTGTTTTGCAACAGGAAACCTCTTATAACCTGAAGGCAGCATTAATTCTAGACTGGGAGCCATCAGGTGAGAGGCAGCTGCGGTTAAAATGACTGTTCTGGAGTTGTCTTCATCAACATGATACTCCTACCAAGGCGATTTCTTTTGTAAACACATAAGGCGATTTCATAAATTACTCTTAGGCAACTGGTGGGGGGCTGTTTAGTTGTGCATTTTTACAGCAGCTAAATCAAGGCCAGGGCTTTTCAGAGCTCAGCAGTCCATCGTTATTAAAACCAAAAGTTACTAGTTTCAATGCCAAACAGTAAATGGATGTGAATGCTCCGCTGGCTTCATAAAGGAAGATCTCTGTGTCCAAGGTCCTGGAGAAGCTCAGTTGACCTGGGCCATACAGAGCAGCCCGCAGGGCGGGGGCTTGAGGGGACGCACATGGGTTTGACAGGAAACCTTCTGCCAGGATTTGCCACTTGTTGCGTCTATGGGTTTTCAAAGCAGGAGTCAAGTCGAGTGGGCTTCTTTGACTGGACTGACTGCTTAGAAACATTGTTCTCCTTTTCAGTTTTCTCCTAAAAGGAATAGTCTGCAAATTCATGGAAAGCTGAAACAGAAAAATGACTTGAGACTAGAACAAGTGAGTTAAAACCACTCCTGCATGCCCCACTTCCTCCTCAATCTTTCTCAAACCCCCTTCCTCACTCCCGCGTTCCTTTTGTCCTTCCTATTCCTCTTTACTCTTCTGCAGTCACTGATTTTTGCTGGTTGCCCCATCTTAGGATTTGCACAGCTGGCCCTGCTGGCTCTGAGCAGTGGCAGGTGCACAGTAGGTCCACAAAGTCTGCTAAAGAGATGAGCAAGACATTGGTCCCCACATTTCCAGCTGACTGTTGGGGCTCCCACTGTGTGTTCTAGAATTCTTCCAAACCAGTTGTATGAGAGGAGACAGCCTTGGATCTGTGTGGTATTGGACCCGTGTGGCATTGGACCCGTGGGGCATTGGACTCAGGTGGCATTGGACCCATGTGGCATTAGGCAGGTATTGTCCTCTCCAGGCCTCCATTTCCTGCCTTTAAACCTTATTGTGGTTTTCAAACCTTTTTCTTTATCTACAAGCCCTTATTTAAATGAATAAAAACTTGGTGTGTTTTGAGTGCGATGGGGATGCCTGATTTCATGGTTGAGATTCCTGAGGATTCCAGTACTGGCAAAAGCCAGTAATCTGGGTGATTCCCAGGATCCTTTGCAGTCGTGCTTTCACGGGTCCTGTGGGTTTGTGTCTACCTAATTCGTCAACTTCAGCCTCAGGTCGGTTGCTTCCTGGACTGAGATGTCAGTCCTCCCCCAGGTGCCATCCCTTCCAGGCCCAGCAGTCTGTGATTCTACAAGACCACCTTTACGCAGGAGGGTCCCTATGGGAGGGGCTCACTGCTGTCCTCTGGACTCACTGCTACGTCTCACCTTTTCCCCACTCCTGGTCTTCCATGAGCCGGCCCTTCCTTCTCAGCCCCACTGTCTGTCTAGCAGCTCTTGCCCCCCAGAGTCGCCAGTCTGGATCATTCTACGGCCTCCTTGCAACTTCCTGCCCCTGTCTCTTCTCTCCTTACAGGCCTTGTCTTCTTTCCATGAAGGCTTTTATAACAGAACGTTTTTTGTGTTACTTTTCTCCTCAACTCCCAACACACATGAGAAAAAGTCCTCAGTTCTTGACCCCGCACTGAGGGCTGAGCACACTCTGGTTACCACAGATCTCTCTGGCCTTGCCAACCATCCTTCCTCACCTGTGGCCAGGCTGTTTTTTGGGATGCCTCCCAAACACTTAGGAGCAGAAAGTGTAAGTATAGGCAGAAAAAGGAAGAAGAAAGGAACATACAAGGGTGAAGAACAGGCAGGAAGAGAAACGGAACTGGCAGCTCCTCACCCTCACGCTGGCCGCCCGGTCTCTGGGGACCCTCCCAGGGTCCACTTTCTCTGCTGGAGTATGGACACCTCTGACCCTACCATCCACTCCTTCTGTGAATGATAGAGCTCCAGAATTCAAGATTTCATTAAAAAAAAAAAAAAAAAAAAAGAGCTCAGAATAATGGCAGAATGGTGGTATCTAAATGAGTTTACAGAGATTTAATTATAACTTACTACAATCTCAAAATATATCTCAGCATTTCTCAGTCTTTTCTTTCCTTTTTTGAGACAGAATCTCGCTCTGTTGCCCAGGTTGGAGTGCAGTGGCACGATCTCAGCTCGCTGCAACCTCTGCCTCCCAGATTCAAGCAATTCTCCTGCCTCAATCTCTTGAGTAGCTGGGACCGCAAGTGTGCACCACCACGTATGGCTAAGTTTTGTACTTTTAGTAAAGATGGGGTTTCGCCATGTTGGCCAGGCTGGTCTCGAACTTCTGACCTCAGGTGATCTGCTCGCCTCGGCCTCCCAAAGTTCTGGGGTCTTTTTTCTATATAACAGAATATTAATGTAGATGTGGATAGATGCACCGCTTCAGCCGGAATATTACTCATGAAGTGAATGGTGCCTTATTAGTGTTAACAGAACCTGCCCATCTCATAGGGAATGGGTGTTGCTTTGGGTACTACCACCCGCCTTTTATTCCCACAGAGCCATGCTGAAACCACAGGACAAGAGCGACCCCTGCCCCTATATCTCAACACCAGGCTATTAGTGATGCCCCTTAGGTTCCCAGCTCCCCAGGCAGCACAAACTCACCCAGCATCGTGGAGAGTTGAACTGGATTTTGCATGTAGAGTGGGCTGGGTGAGAGGGGCACCATGAGGGCTCCCAGAGAAGCCAGTCGTGGGGCTGGTTACCTGAGAATGATGGTCTTTTCTGAAGGATGCCCCTTGGTTGGGGCAGCTGGTGGGGAGTTGGGCACTCAGGGTGAGTTGGACCCCAAATCCCCTGTCATTGGCAGCTGCTTAGCCTGTGTGGGCCTCAGTTTCTCCATCCCTAAAATGGCAATATCAGGGACTCTGTAGGTTGTTATAGCCTTAGCGGCCTGGATAATTTCTTTTTTTCTTTTTTTTCTTTTGAGACCGAGTCTCACTCTGTCGCCCAGGCTGGAGTGTAGCGGCGCGATCTCTGCTCACCGCAAGCTCTGCCCCCAGGTTCACGCCATTCTCCTGCCTCAGTCTCCCAAGTAGCTGGGACGACAGGTGCCCGCCACCACGCCTGGCTAATTTTTTGTATTTTTAGTAGAGACGGATTTCTTCGTGTTAGCCAGGATGGTCTCCATCTCCTGACCTTGTGATCCACCCGTCTCGGCCTCCCAAAGTGCTGAGACTACAGGCATGAGCCACCGCGCCCGGCCGGCCTGGATAATTTCCTAGCAAAGCCTCCTGCACTGCTGTTCTTGGAGCTCTAGTGTTTGTTTAACTTTTGCTGAATCTGGCCCTTGGTTTGCCATTTACAAAGTCCCCCAAAGAGAGGATGACATGTGGGTCCCCCTCTTTCCAACCTCCTGAACTGGTCCTGATCTATCAGGGCATCTCAATGGGGTTTGGGCCAGTTGGTTTGAGATCATCAGCTTGTTTAGCAGACGATCCAGGCTTCTTACAACTCAGGTTAGATGCTAGAGTGGAAATGGGCTTTGGAATGAAGCAGAACAGGTGGGAGTCCTGGCTCTGCAACAGGCTGTGTGGCTTTTTGCCAGTTTCTGAACCTCTCTGAGTCTTGAAGCCTGCTTCAAGCTTCTGCTTGAAGCTGTGAGAGTTAAATGAACTGACATCTGGAAAACACACAAGCAAATCACAGGCACCCCACAAATGGGCTTTCCCTTTGTGTCTTTCCTTAAACCACGGCTCCTTCCCTCGGGTCTCTGCTCAGAATCTTCCCCTGTAGTGCTTTTTGTGACACCTCAAATTCCTGGCTTCTGA